>NC_136626.1:20106428-20268928 GCF_933228915.1 Telmatherina bonti
ATATATATATATATATATATATATATATATATATATATATATATATATATATATATACATATACATATATATATATATATATATATATATATATATATACATATACATATATATATATACATATACATATATATATATATATATATATATATATATATATATATATATATATATATATATATAAAGTTAGTTATAGGGCTTATTGTCTTACATTCAGTTGTTGCTCAAGAAACTCAAATTGATTAGTTATTGACATTTTTACCAACTGGGTTTTGATTGACTAATTGTCTTCTCCGCACTCATATGGAAATTCCTAAAACACATTTTATAAGGCTATATGAATCAAATCAGATGCATTTTGAAAACATAAACTCATCACATCTCTCATTTGTTTTTTGCTTTCGACTCAGACGGAGTTACACAAACACACACATTTTCCCACATGACTGCCATTTACACTTCCAGAATTACTTCATATTATAATGTTAAAAACTGCATTGATACGTCCTGGCGTGATGTGTTCTAACCTTTGGTGCAATTGATTTATTCAAAGCTAAAGGTGAGGCCATTAGTTTCTGCTATGAGATCCCTCTATGAGGCCGATTCTGAATTTATAAAATTTCAAGGAGCTCTGATAATTTAATTCATAGTGCCCTTTTATAGGTTAGGTCACCTGCAGCGTGGCTTCCAAATTGAATAAAGAACAGTAATAGAAAACAGGATGTCAGGTGGGCTCCCTGCTTATAAAATCATTAACAACAGTGTGTCTTTTCTCATAAAGGAGCCCATTTATTTTGAGGAGGAAATGTTATGAAAGTGTAGGGAGCAACTCAATTTATTTTTCATTAGGAATTAACTCGGGAGAATCACTGAGAGGGTTAATAGCTGTTGGTGTACATCAGCAGTCTGAACTAATAGGCTTTAGAAAGGGCTTTTTTTAAAGACTCTTGCACATTTTTTATAAGTATTGTTCTGAGTTAAATTAGCATGCCTTTTAGTAAGTTTCTGTCAGCACGTGCACTGTCAATGATGCTGTCTTTTTGTCCGTGCTTTACGGTTACAATACGAACAGTAAAAAGCGGAAAGCGCTCGGTGAAGAAAATGTGCCTATACATTGCTCAGTGGAAACTGTTCCTGGAGTCGGGGACAAATGCATTGATCATGTTGATGGATGCTGCGCTCGCAATGAAGCAGATGGGGATTTCCGTCGAGAAGGATGAGACAGAGTGTCTTGATCCAAGGGAGTTGGTCCTCTGTGGGGAAGATGAAGAAAAAGAAAGGCCCACAGAAAATCAAATGCACACATATCAAAGAACAAGCATGGTGAGGATTTAAACAAGGATTGTCAAAGAAGCAGGATCAATGGTGTCCGTAAATAGTTGTAGAAAATCTGTGTAACATTTGGTACCACTATATGTACACTAGTTAAATTTCCCAGTCTGTGAAACATGGATCTTGAATTACGTGGTGAAAAAGACTCCTTCGACACACGTTGGTGAGCAAAATGCAACTAAATTATGCTTTGATTGCAAATGTACACACTGCTGTTCTCAGAGAGAATTCATCATATCTTAGCTATTCTGGATGTGGAAGTTTTCAAACATAATCCCTTATATCGGCGCCAGAGTAATACATTCTTTGAGTAATTCTATACATTCTCTGTTTGTTCAAGAGAAGGCAGAAGTGAACCTCCCGCTGTCATTGGCTGGGACATGAGAAGCATTCTGAAAAGATCACCAGAGTAAATAAGAATATTAAATCAGTCTTAAAATTGACAACCCATTAGGATTATAGTTTGTTTTTTACTATCACTGCCTGAAATGATGAAGGTATGAGTAGTACTTTGCAGGATTTCAGTGCTGTTCAGACTGCTTAGGACTGAAACTACCACCAAATTGGGGAGTATTTCCAAAAATATTCCTCCTGTCTTGTCAAATGATGCAAGGTAATAAAGTAAGCGACTTGTTTCCATTTATAAGTTGCAAGTTTAATGCAACTTCTGCAAAACGAAAGATTTCTTTTCTTTAGGTATCGTTTGCAGTTGCAGTCTTCATTTATTTATTTCACACATTGCCAATTGGAAAACTCTCTTCAAGTTAAATCAGTCCAGTTAAGTTTTTTTTTTTATTTCACTGGGAGTCAACATCTTGATTATGTCAGAATCCACATGTAGATAAAACACCAGAAAAACATAGAAAATATGTTTTGTTTTTTTATGTTTTCTTTTTTTAATACAGTGAAAAGTATTGTTGGAAATATGTGAGAGCTGCTCTAGTTCTGCTATACACTCGCTCTTTAGTCAGGATGTCAGTTGTTTTCCCCGAGGCACACACATATTTAGCACAATATGTTGGGTTCTTTAGTCAATTGTTAAGTCATTTCAAGTCAGATAAAAAAACAACAGGTCACATACAAGTTTGCATTCAATAAAACACAAGATTTTTTTTCTATTTGTTCTGCATGCGCTCTGTGTGGAAGTTATTTTATTATGTGTGAAACTGATTGAAGAGAAAAATCATTACAACCTTTTAAAAAAGGATGGGGTGGGTGACAGAAGTACACTGCTCCCCTACGCTGGTGTCTTGCTTGGGCTTTGTTTGGATAAAATCAGAACAATGCAGGAAGTCGGCCAAATCCTCTCCATCCTTAACAGACTTCCACAGAACTCCTGGTGCTCTCAGCATGACTCAGTCCAAGTGCCGCAGGAGGTAGAATACCCTGTCTAATCCCTTCAGTGCTTTTACAAATATCTATATTTCATCAACGAGGAGATCTGAAGATTACTGCCACAGTCCATGAGTGTGCGGACAATGACTGATTATTGTACCCACATGGTGGTTTTTCATTAGCCCAGCAGCCTATTTTACGCTTCTACCAGCATGCGGGTCATAAAGTAGTGATGAATTTAGCAACACTGATCAAAGTTTGGATATTGATTTTTTTTTCTTTTTTTTTTTTTTAAAGTAGTGCTAATTTACCCAAATTTCATTAAAACAGCAAGGTTTGTTTATGGAAACATATTTTGACATTATGAGTTAAAATTAAATGTGTTTTTTTATTAACTTTCTATAACTGTCAGGCAAGACACTCAGTAGGAAAATCTATGTTAATGCATTTCTGTTTTACACCCTTTCAGCCACACAGAGGAATATTTGATAATACAGGTGAAAATTAGGGATATTAAAGCCATGTGACCAGGATGTGTTGCATTCTTGTATGAAGTGATGGCTGTCAAACCCTGTAGGGATAAATAAAGTTGTCTTTGACTTTGACTTGAAGCCTCAGTAATGCGTTTAACTTTATGGTTCAATCTACAAATAATAACGTCTAGACGTTTTTCTGTTGTAATATGTCTTTCTACTTATCCATGACACAGAGGACTGAAGTAAATGTCTGGAGAATGTTAACAAGTTTCAGTAGTTTTATTATAATTTTAGGCCTTTTACTTCGTTTGTACAGAAATGATTTGCCTAGCAGCTGCAAAAGAGCCACATGCCAGCTGTATGCAGATGATAGTTATTTATGTGTCTGCAAAAACCCCTGGGATGGCAACAGAGATACTGTCAGAAGACTTAGGGGGGAAAAAAAGCCAGTAACAATGTGTTTTTTAGTAGAGAAGAATAGTTCATTAAATTTCAGAGTAAAGTTTGATGAAAACGAGTTCGACAAACATGTAGAGACTTTATAAAACTGTCAAAACAAACCCAAATGGTTTGGCACTCCGTGATCTTTGCTTATTTAACTTACTGTGCAACTTTTTGGGGTCAGGTCACACAAATTACAATCACACATTAAGGTCACCGTATAAGCAAACACTAAAAATGCTGGATCAAAAAATAAGTAAGATGGCATCATTGCTGAGTTACTGATTTCCGTCAGTTTAGTGAACATCTTGTTCATAATTGTGGAAACAAGCTTGCATAACAAAATGGTATCTCAAATGGTACCGTATTTTCACGACCATAAGGCGCACCATACTAAAAGGCGCAGTCTCAGTTATGTGTCCTTTCTGTAATTAACACATACACAAGGCGCACCTGACCATAGGGCGCCGGTTTTATATACCGGTACAATCCACGCCCACACTTCCCCCTTTAACATTCTCAATGCACACAAGCATACAAGTATGCCTTTTTAAAAGTAGAGCGGGAGCAAAACCAAGTTTGGTTGTGCTTTATTTAAGTATCGATTACAAAGTACTAACATTTTTTAATCATCAATCAATAATCGGCGTGGGCATGGTAAAACACACGGATAAAACAAGCACACAAGTGTGCGTATTTAAAAATAGACCGGGACCAAAACTGAGTTCGGTACTCACATTTTTTTTTTACCGGTAATCGTCATCAGTCAAACCCATCAAAGTCCTCATCCTCTGTTTCTGAATTGAACAGCTGCGCTAAATCTCCAGCAAACATGCGAGGTTCACTTTATTCACTGTCAGTCACTTTCCGTGCCGTGCGGCTCCTCGGAAAAGAAGCTGGCTTTTGTGAAAGTGCGGACAACAGTGCCAGCAGACACGTTAGCCCAAGCGTCTGTCATCCAACTCGGGCCACCTTGCCTTATGTCCACGGAAACTCAGCTGCATCTTCTTTACCTGTCGGAGCTGGTTTTCCATCTTCCTCCACTTGCGAACCATCGATTCATCAATCTTAAATTCTCTCTCGGCTGCTCGATTCCCATGTTGCTTGGCGTAGTTGATGGCCTTTTCTCATTTTCTCTAAAAGTGGAGAAAACAGACAATAATAATAGTAATAAAAAAATGTCGTCATATACGTCACTATTTTCAATGAAACACACTTTCAGCTGCTGTCTAACTTGTGATTATTTAGCAAGATTGTACACTAGATTCATTCATATGGGTTATTCATGTCGACAGTGTATTAATTAGTGCAGCGCTTCTCTGTTGATTTTCATTGGGGGCTCAGTGTTTGAAGTGTTTCTATACTAATAGAGGATGCTCATGGCATTGTAGCCAATTCTGAAGAAAAAAAAGTCTCTTTTCCCTTTTCCCTGGAAGTTCATCCACGGGGGAGGCTCTGCTAATAAGTTCCCAGGGCTAACCCCAACCTGTTTTAAGCTTCCCCGCCGTGTAAAGTCAACAAAAGATGCATATATTCCAGTTGATATTCCACTTCAACTTCCAAAAGCAGTGCAAACTCTTCTGACATGGTTATGCATCAATCTTAATATCTGTGCCAGTAAATATATCAATGAATGTATGAGGTGAAAATAGAGTTAAATATAAGTTTTTGCAGTCTTTCCTCACCACTTCAAACGAATAAGGATTAAATTAATGGCTTCAGTGCGGACTGGGCCATTACCGCTCATATTTTCACACCTTAAATCTGAAATGGAAATGAGAGGCAATTATAACAATTTCTAATATCACCATTATTACATGCTGACCCTTCATTTCACACGGCTTGGGCACTTTGGTCAAAGCAGGTGTGGTGAAAGTCATAGAGGCCTTTATTTTTCTTTCTGGCTGAGAGGGCGACTTGTGCTCGCTTTGACCTCTCAGAGGAGTGCTTTGTGTGCTCACTTTACTATGTTATTTTTCTTCTTTCTTCAGCTGTATCGGGGATTTCAGACTGTCCAGGAACAGTCACCCAATCTACCCTGCTGACACACAGGAGGGCTTTCACAGGCCTCTGTGATTTCTTGGGGAATCACAGTATGAAGTGTTCTCTGTGGCTTCTGAGAGGCTGCTGACAGCTGTCATTAATTTGATTTTCTTTCTGCTGACAGAGAGAAAAATATGACACTACACCACAGATTTCAGTCGGGTAATATCGTAATGATATTATACATCATGGATTACACTCCACCTGTCTTTCTGATTCTACTTTTAGTTAATAAAATCACTTAACATTTAGCTAAAATTAGGTGAAATAGTTGGATTTGCTCTTTCATCAAGCAGCCGATTGGACATGGGTAATGCAAATAATCAGCAGCAACCCAGCTGAACCAAAAGTGCGGACGACTTATTGAAACATCAATACCTCATTCGTTTTGCTTCTGAAGTCATAGTAAAGGTGTTTCACTTTCCTGCTGTTGTTAAATTATTTTCTTCTAGTCTCTCTTTGTTCACTCTTTTCTTCTTAGTACATTTCGGTGAGAGTGATGCTTGTTGACACATATTTGGACAGGGCAGAGCCTCTTCTATCAGTGGAACATGCCCATGCTTGTGAAGTTATCACCTCCAACAGATCAAAGGCAATTGGCACATTATTTATGCATTGCTGAAAGGTGAGGTATTCAGTTGAAGTCAGGCAGCAAAGCATAGCTACCCCTTATTCTGAATTAATGACTTTCTCTTGATTGAGTGCTCCCAATGAAAAGCAGAGACGTGTTTTCCTCTTTTCTTTCTTTCTTTTCTCACTATATATGGGATATGGGGTATTGTAAAAAAAAAAAAAAAAAAAAAGTATTCATATTCAATTATGAGTTACTTTTTTCCAAAAAAAAGACAGAAAGAAAAGCTGTACTGAGTAATCTTGCATGCCTTGTCAGACCGACTGATTTTGTTGTCTCAGAGACTATTTTCAAAATCATCTCCATATCCTGTGCTGTAGAAGTGTGTAGGAGGACAGGACTGTTGCAATATATATCAAAGCAACATTCAAACGCAGAAATAACTCTTACATATTGCATTGTTTTTACTGAACTTCAAAAGAAATGCAAGGTCACATGAATACAGACCTTGCAAAGAGGTTAGGTCCCATTGACTGCAATGATGCTTTTATAGAAACACAGGGGTTAGCCCGAGGCTACTCTTTTACTCCTGTAAGGCCTAAGGCAATGACCTTGGTCAGTACATTTCAGCAGTTTTTAATATCAGCCAGGAGATATGTAACCTGCACCCTCATTTATTATCTATACAAGATTTTAAATTTTTTCCTAATGCTTATGTGCGATTTCATTCAGGGTCTTTATGGAAAATAAAGAATACGGTAAGTGGCCTTGCTCATTGTTTTGTTTTCAGCCGTTTGAACTGGTAATGAACCAGCATTAAAAGATCTGAGCAACTTTCAATGAATATTCCTCAGCGGAAGCAGATTTGAGCAAGTTGCTTGCTAAGAACAGTTTTAACCAAAAGGTCATTCAGGATAAGTGGGGAAGAGAGTACACTTTGTCACTTTTTGAAGGACTAAGCGTTCTACTCTGAAATAGACTATTGGGGGACTCAAATGACTCAAAAGGCTATATCAGCAAGCACTTGTGGTCGACATTATTTATTTATTAATTTGAGGCCTGTCTACTGACACATCTGAGTGGTCTAATTGCTGCGAATTGACACCGGTTACTGTCCATAATGGGAGCTTGGGAGTCTTTCCTAACCGCAGTTCATTCAGGCGCCCCTCGCTGCAACTTAACTGCCCTTAAAATGTCTGATTGCAACACGAGGGCTGTGGGGCGAGACAGGATTATCAGTCTTTGTTGTGTGACTGTGTCTATTATCCTGACCTCTATTCACAGTGGGCCCTTAGGAGTGTCGCTTCCAGCCACACAGCAAACTACCCAGTCCTGACAAACAACAAGTGAACCAGAGATCTCCCCCTGTCCCAATGCACAAGACACTTACAGCTCCTACACCGGGCAAAGCACTCCACTGCAGGTAAGGCTATCAAATCCCTTTTGATTTAATGAAGATGAATTGGAGGCACTTCCTTTCAATGTTATTGCAGAAGATGTGATAGATAGTTTGTGTTGACTGGTTGATGTTTTTACCGAAATGGTTGAACATTATTGGTTGTAGAAGTTGATTGGTAAGGACGAGCTGCTTTGCAGTGTTTTTGAATGCATCTGGGAGTTTAAATTGTATTTTGCTTTTAAATGAAGTGATAGGGTGGTGCTTTTTGGTGCTTTTGTACATGAGTAATTTTGGTAATTTTTTGTAATTTTTAAGAAAATTACACCTTCATTTTCCAGTCGATTTGTTTATTCTGGTGTTTATGTAATTTTATCTTAATAAGCTTAAACTTGCCTTGTTAAGATAGGTGTGTGAGAGTTTATCTGAGAAATATTTCCAGGGGATAATTTTAAATTAAATTTGATTTGTTTTGTATTGTAACTAAAAAACACACTTTAATTTAAGTGTCTTAAAAACACACCAATTTAAGACACTTTATTTGTACCACAGAAACAGGATTATTTAGGGCAATAAGGTGTTAAAAACATCATCTTTTGGCATTGGTTTCATTATTTGTAACCTCTCTCATTTACTTTGGTTTTTGAGGATAAACTTTAATAATAAAACAATATTTATTTATAATCATAGGTGATATTATTAGGTGATAAAATAAGTATTTTAAGTTGATATCTTTTCAGTGACTCAGTGGTTATTTTATTTTCCTCAGTCAAAAACAGATCAATTTGCAAAAAATTGTCAACATATTTTCTTATTTGGCCACTAAGAATCAGTAGGAGTAGTTAATGTCTGAGAGGAGAAATCCACTGCTCCCCAGAGATTTGCAAATTCAGTGCTGGCACAGCACAACCCATTCAATTATATCACTTTAAGAAATAGATGGATATTTAAGCAAAACTAATTAATTAATCATTTTTATTTTCATATTTTATGGCACATAGCCCATCTATAAATTCCATGTAATCATAATGATATGAAGGCATGTGAAATGGGAAGTTATTTTTTGGTTTTGTTTTGTTTTTTCTGTGACATATTTCTATAGTTAAATTTGACCTGAAACCTATATACATATAAGATAAATAAAAAAGGCAGATGGACGATTGATTTTCTTCTTTATATTTTGGTGTTCACATAGCCAAGTGAAACATCTCTGCAGGTTAGAAAGAAGGTCAATAGCATCCATTTACCCGTTAAAAAAAAAAAAAAAAAAAAAAAAGAAAAGAAAAAAGAAAAGAAAAAAGAATTAAAGAAAGAAAAAATAAATGTGGAAGTGTTTAATGTTCTTTTATTTTCTATCTGTCTTGAAAGCTTTCAGCTGGAGGAAGGGTGAATCTAATTTATTTCTATTTGCTCTGTTTCACTGAAAATTGCTTAATGGTTTGAAAAATCAATAGTAAGTTGTACAGAAATAATTTCTGCTGATGGCCATTAGAGATGTTCGATGCATTTTTATTTTTAAAATAAACTTTGGGCAGGTTAGACTACTGACATGGGGTCATCCTTTGAGGAACCCTCATGAAATGAAATGTAGAAAATAAATTACAATTTGAGCAGACGTTTCAATACATAATACAAATAGAAACATATTTAAAAAAAAAAGATTGATGGCACCTTACAGTAGGAAATTACTTCAGCTGTAAATTAATATGCATTTAAATAAAATTAATCACAAAGGGAGCAATCATTTGGTACTTTGTGGGAACAGGAAATAATAATTCACCCTCCCTAAGTGGGACATTATCACAGAAGTCATCTCAAACTTATCTGACAGTCAAACAGAGCTAGTCCGCAGACTGTGGAGCCTCACTTATCCTCCCTCAGCCCACTACATCAGATGGGAATGATTGCAGCCCTGAAATCAATAAAACCACAACCCTTCCTGATAATATTCCCTCATGGAGTGCTGCAGCAAATACAGTCAGGGCTCTATTTATCCCTCAACCAAAACTTGTTCTGATATTGTCAACCCTGTTTGAGTTTTATTTACTTATTTACTTTTCAATTATGGTGATGCAATAATGTGTACATTTACCTAAACCCACAGTTATGGACCTACTTCTGCACTTTGAACCAGTTTTCATTACAATTAATATATTGCACCAAATGATTTTGCTGCAGTACAGATAATACATTATTTAGGGAGAGGCATTGTAAAATATTGAAATAAGTAAAGAATTACATTGTTGACTGAATTATTGATGATCCAATTTAATCATGTAGATGACAGGTTGAACATGTTTGAATTTGTTATCACTCAGCCCTAAATGAATGCATTGAAGAAATTATATTAGGTGTATGATGATATTTCTGTTCTTTGGCTTTGTACGACTGTGCCCCTGGAGAAATATCTGCCCATTCCTAACTAGTTTGACAGTATCAAAGTTTCTCAAGCTGTTTGATCAGTCTTTGCTGTCTCTGTTATTATTCCCCAAACAATAAAGAGACAATATCAGATTAAATATCTGGTCTTTTTTTATTTGGGATTATTTGCTCTACTGGGGCAGGCAATGTCCTCTTGTCTGAAGCCACCAAGCAGTAAGAAGGATTTGGTCGACAGAGCAGAGCAGAGCAGAGCCAGAGATGTTGAAGTATTTAAGGTCACTGGTGGATAGTAAAGTCATCTAAAGAGCCCGTTTGCACCGATTTCCCCAGCCGGCCAAGAGTGAGTGTCAGAGATTAGTTGTGCATCCATCCTCTGTGACCTTTAGAAGCTAAAGAGACACTGCGTAGCCATCTTGTGCCCTGTTAAACAATGCAAGGACAAGACTGTCATTTCAATGATATGCTATGCCACTAAATGGTTCTTTTGTTAAATGCTCTAGAATGGTGGCCTTGTGTGTAATTCCAGTCGGTACGGTCTCTTCGCTCTTTTCTCACTCTGGCTTTTTAGAGAGTGAAAGGTTTTAGTGGTAGTCACTAGGTAAAGGAATTCTCTGAAGTATTTTTGGAATTTTTAGTCCTTAGATATCTCTGGAGAGAACTGCATGATGTAGGGAAAAAATATGCCTTTGGTCACTGTGGATATTGGGTTTAAGCCTAATTTGTGTTTTCAAGTTTTCATTCCTGCCAAGCTAATCTCAAAGCTGTAGTTTCATTTTCAGATGTATTAACTGCAGTTGAACAGTGTGCAGTAATATCCATCTATGTCTATTTGTTTCAGTAAAATGGTCACTTAATGGAAGTCCAAACCCTGACTATTAACTGACAGATTTTCACACATGGTTAATCAGCCTTTATCAAATTTTTTGACCTGAGACTCCAGTATGTCTCATGTTGACTGACGAGCCGGTGATAGAAATAGACAATACTCGTAGAAGTAGTGTCAAAATGTCAAATAGACCATCTATGATCCCACAAAATGTCTGTATTGAATCTCTCTACGGCCCCAGTATTCCCAGACCCAAACCACATCATTCAGTAGAATCAGAAAACCAGCATAAAAACCTCAGTCAGATATCTGACATTCCCATTTCGGAGTCTGTCAGGTTTTCTTCAAGTTCTGGTATCGTGTGATGTATAAATCGTCCCCCTAAGGAAGTGGAGTAACTCAAAGCGCCATAGATACGATCCACCATATTAGACACGAGCACAGCAAGCTATACCAAGAGACGTTTTATACAATATCTCAAAAGAAGATCTGCTGAGATGTATTGAGGTGTGCAGCACTGGCATGGTTAAAGCATTATCTCAGAAAAGCAGTCATCCATTCTGATTATCAGCAGTGAAAGTAAAACCCTCAAAAGTGCCATATTTTCCAATTACTAACCCACCAAATGTCTCCAGTAAAATCGTGTATTCTGCTGAGGGAGAATAAGGATGAAAGGACATATTTGAATTGTACAATTTAATACTGCCACTTTTACTGTATTATCACATGATACACCTTCATAATTGATACTGTGGCTAGCAAATATGTGGCCCATGTATTAACATCCAGAGACTATTGAAGGCTACAAACACTGAAATACAAGACAGGAAACTGTTAGCGTCAGGTTTTTTTTTTTATTTCCATATTTTTTACATTTGACAGAATATTGACTTTTCTACAGGCCATTTTAATATCTTTATACATGTAATTAGCTGAGATCTAGATACACATAATTAAATTTGAGGTTTAAAAATGTCCTTGATTTGGCTGGAAACAATCAAAATAAAAGGAAGAAGTACACACATGAATAATTTTTTCCAATGGCCAGCTACAACCAAGGGCTCTAACTAGCTGCCTTTTAAAAGAATATTACCAGCTAAATAATATGATTTACCACAAATAGCAATGTTCAATTAGCAAAGTTACGGTAAGAAATTTAAATAGTGAGAGTTTAGTTCAAGGTTAAAAGAACTTCTGGGATGTGCTGAGAACAAATTCATCATGTGTGTGTGAGGCTGAATGAAATAAAGAAAAAAGAAATATGTTCCTTAACGCTACATGCACTACAGGTAGCAAAGGTGTTTGAATCCACCTGGCTTATAATATGAGACATGGCCCTTCAGGTCATCAATTAGTATAAATGAATGATTTTTAAACTGCAGTTACACTTGGATGGCTCATGAATTATTTAGTAAGTGCGGGTTGGATTAAGTGGACGTTGTCCTCTTATGTCCTTCCCGTGTCTCCAAGCAAAGTTGGATTTCTTTCGTTCTGTTTTTCCATTTTTTTCATGTTGGTTTTACACACATACATTCAAGCACACAATGAATTTCAATACACATTTATTTGTGGAGTTCATTTCACAATTTATGCAAGGATTTAACTTTAATTTGAAGTATTAGATTCTGTGGGTAACATACTTCCTGCAAAACATGGTTTGATGTTTTCAATGAATAAGACTGAGGGAGTCTCTGTGTGTGGCCATTGTGTTGTTAAGTTCTCTGGCTTTAACTGTTCAGTTTCCCCAACAGCATCAAATGCATCTGCAGCACAGACATTGTGAACATCAGCAATGGGAAATATTTATGTGCATCCTCATTACCAAATATAATGGCATGCTGTGCAAATTACAAATAAAGAGAGAACAAATGATTTTGAAATGATTTGTAAACCCGGTTTGATTGAAAATATTTTAAAACCAACATATTTCAAGCTATTGAAACTAAGAGCTGTTTTTAAACATTCAACGGAAGATGAGTCATTGCATTTATCATTGCGTGTCATCTCTTCCTTTGTTAACTTCATTCTGTCATAGCTGAAGAGCTGAGGAGACCTACTTCTGTAGTTTGAAAAGTGAAATGTTCACAATTGTTAGTAGATATTAGCCATGCAAGTTTATTTGTATAGCACATTTCATGTCCAAGACAATTCAAAGTGCTTCACATAAAAAAACATTAAAGCGTTACAGTGGGGTGCAGGGAACATTTAAAAAAGACTTTTAAAAGAAAAAGAATATTAAATAAAAAGAAAGAGAAACAGTGCATTGAATAGTAATGACAGTGCTAGAAAATAACAGTTATTTAGATAAAATGTGGCCTTTGATTCAAAACAGCTGAGACTTTCAGCAGACCTGCAGTTTTCTGGGAGTTTGTTCCATTTCTGGGGAGCATTAAAAAAACTGAATGTTGCCTCCGTGTTTAGTTCTCACTCTGGGAACAGAAAGTAGACCTGCTCCTGATGACCTCAGGCATCAGATTTAAGCTGTGCAACAGTTTTATAATTGTTTTTTTTAATATAGTGCTACATGTTTCGGATGGGTGATCCATTGTCTGGATGGCAGCAATGTATGAACCAAACTGCAGCGGCAGTAAAGTAAGAGTTGTTCTTCCATTACATCCAAGGCTCTTTATTGGCGAAAAGCTTGGTGTGTGATGGGTCATGTTTATTGTGGTGGTGTCAGTTGGCCGAAAGGGCCAGACTTATAACCACGTAATTCAAGTTGTCAGTTCCTTTCCATATTGCACATAGAGAAGAAACTGCCCATCAGGTGCTGCAGCTTTTAATGGCCCCTTTTTGCATTCCATTCTTGCACAACGTTGTCATTACACTACTTTAAAAGCACTCATAGGGATGTTAAAGTATGTTTAAATGGAAACTATTCAAACTGTTCTTAACTTAGAGGACCAGGCAGTCGGGACCTGAGTCATACCACCAATGATATGGTATTGCATTAGTAAGGGCCATGACAATATGGCTAGCTGTCAGGAGTTCATGATGAGGAATCCCAATATCTGCTTGGTGTTCATGCCTGAGAGTGCTGCCACATTATGACCTACCTGTGCCAGAGGCTCAAACCTTCATTGAACTCCGGCTGTGTGCTTCCCTGAGATAGCAAACCACAAAAGTTGCTGTGACTAAAGTCTGATAGAGAAATCAGTGACATTTCATGTGTTATTTCAATCTCCCTTTATCAACTTATTTTGTGGATTTGCTCCACCTGGGCTGAGAGTGTCTTGGATCTGTGGCTTCATGAGGGCTCGTAAGTTCATTTAACTGCCATTCATAATAAAACAAAATGATTACGTTAATAACTAATGTCTTCTTTTTACTAAAGACATCATTAACTTCAAGTGACAATGCATCTATTTTTAGGATCATGATTGCACTGTTTGTTTGAGTGAAAACCTCAACATTTTTAACTTCAGCTTATATTATACTTTATTAACCCAGTGGTTATGTGGATGGGGTAATGAAGACCTTCCAATCCAACCCAGCAGGATAAGCATTTAAGCAAGAAGAGGCCAACACAGGCCACTGTTGGTTATTGAGATTGGTTCCAAGGCTTTTGTCCCACGTCATTGCACGTGGCAGTGTGTGGAATTGGAAAGTCTAAGCACATGGATCAATAGCAAGTTGATATACACCCCCTTGTGGTGGGATGTAGCATCCAGAGCATATCAACTAGGGTTTCATGGCGTGGTTTGAGAAATTTCTTTATATATGCTTAGATTTGGGGACAAAAAAATATTAGGTGTGCTTAGAGGTTATGCAGGATGGAAAAAAAAAATATCAATGTGAAATTCTAAACTGTCTCATCCGAGCATTATGCCAAAGACGGAATGTGGCTTCATTAGAAGGATCCAAAGTACAAATTCTTTTAAATAGATGTTAAACAGAAATGCTTAAATGTTAATGGATCTGGTTTCCAAGCTTGGGTAAAAAGGTCTGTGAGAGAATGGAGATGAAAGTTGTGAGCAGAAAATTGTTCACAGTACCCAGTGGCAATGTACTCAGAAAGGTAGACACCTGATCTGCATTCATTCAAAATAGAATTTTTCTAGCAGCCCAATAACAATGCCAGAGCATTGGAGCCCTCTCTATCTTTGGGAGACTGCCTGAATTTCATCATTCCATTTTAATAATATGATCATATCTAATATATCAAAAAATGATTGAGTAAGGAAACCAAAGGACAATGACCATTTTGAAAAGATGTTTATATTTTACATGAGAAAGGGGCAGAAACAACCAGCAAGTTGAGTCCCTCTTGATCATTTAAATTGTAGGGGCAAAGTAAAGATTTGAAAGTTGTCAAAACATAAATTCCCAGGTCTTTAAACATCACCAGCAGACCGTCTTAATGAGACATCTGAGTAAAAGAGGTTTCTGGCCAGACCACTAATCAGTAATAGTTTTCTCTTAGGGCAATCACGTTTGTCGCCTAATAAAGCACTATATTGATTAAGAATGTAAAAGATTGCAGGGAATGAGCTAACTGGGACTTAGAGATAGAGAAGGAGGTCATCTGTATATAATTAAACTTTATGGACTGCATCCAGATGTGAAATGTTGTTAAAAATTGACCCTGAGCATAGCTAGTTGCTTTGTAGCCAAATAATGATGAGTATAGGCAGCCTTGTCTAGTCCAGTGACTTTGTGGGAGGTTGGGGGAAAAGGGTTGTGTTCAATGTTATTGTGTTATGGTGTATATTGTGTGTATTGTGTATTGTGTATAGGAGCAGGGGTTAAAATTTTATTACAAGTTTATTTAATCTAAAAAGTTAACATAAGAGTAATAAAACCATAGTTTGAAAAAGCCCCAATTTCAAAAGGAACAGAGGCAGGGGACTAAAACCATGAAACCTGTTCTCAACTTGAGACTGGCAAGCTTCCACAGACTGTCCCGCACGTGTCGTGGACTCTTTAACATTTCTCAAAGGAGGTTAACCAGTTTGATTAGCAGGCCTGGCTCAGAGGTCATACTATCGGCTGATACCCATGATAGACTGCTGTGAGGGGCATTTCATGGGTATCAGCCAACAGTGTGACAACCTCAGACCTGGACCTGCTGATTGGGGCATTGATTCAATTTCAAGAGGGAAGAAAAAAGGTTGCATGCTTAATGCGCACAAAAGCTCTTCCACTTTCCTTTACTTAGCTGGTAACAGGCATTGTAGTAATCTCTTCTCAGCCTGGGTCAGTCCTGTACCATCTCTGGCCCTCTGCCTATCGCAGTGTTTCTCAAAGTCAGTCCTCAGGACCTCCTGCCCTGCATGTTTCATAGGCAACCCAATTTAAGCACACCTGAACGAAATAAAGGCTGCACAGAACAGGCTGCGACTCAGGTGCTTTGGAGGAAGAATGTGTCTAAAACATGCAGGGCAGGGGGGCCTGAGGACTGGAAATGAGAAAAACTGGCCTATAGTCTGTGCAGCTGCTTCCTTTGACACACCAGGTTCCACCCTCCTGTAGTTTTTGTCTGTTCTGTCCTTCTCCTCTTTGCTTGTCTCCATCTCCCCTCCTTCTTTCTTTCTCAGTTCTTAAGAGAGGTTCCTCATTAGTCATTGTCCAATCCAGAGCCAAGGTGTGTGGAAACCTAACCTGTTCTCTAAGCTGTTCTCAATCAAATCCAGGTTTCTACACTCATGACATTAAAATAAATAAAAGCCACACAAGTAATAACAGATAAAATCATGTAAAATCATAAAACAAAACGGAAACCATAAAACTGATTAATAAATTAAGCCTAAGAAAATAAAAAAGGCCCCACCTTGACATCCGACACACTGAGCCATTTGCAGACGAGTAAAGAAGTTTATTCTAATGAATCAAGGCCTAGCCCACATCTGCCCATCACTTTGTACAGGAAACCCCACTCTATGCTGTCAAATGCCTTCTCTGAGACACCACTACCTCTAAGACTGAAGAACTAGGAGAATGTATAATGTTGAGGATGTGTCTGTAGTGTGAGGATTGCAGACCTGTCTAAATCAGCCCTATGGTGGGTAATAGGGTATGTTGCAACAGTAAGGCAAGGACTATGGACAGTATTTTCAAGTCAACTTTCAGCATTGATACTCGCTTGTAGCTGGTACATAGCAGGGGATCTTTATTTTTTAATCCAAAAGGGTACTTGGAAGGTGAATCAAAGGTGACTGCGCCGTTATACATGTCACTTAAAAGTTGGCTAAGCAAATTAGAAAAAAAATCTTTTAATATTTGGCAGTAAAGTCAACAGACCCAGTTTGACTTACAAAACTGAAGTCAATCAACAGC
Organism: Telmatherina bonti; assembly: GCF_933228915.1. Taxonomy (NCBI): domain Eukaryota; kingdom Metazoa; phylum Chordata; class Actinopteri; order Atheriniformes; family Telmatherinidae; genus Telmatherina; species Telmatherina bonti. The sequence goes on from NC_136626.1 coordinate 20,123,507, forward strand.
CTTTGGTATTGTAATGGGGACACCTAGATCTTCTGGCACATCTCAGTACTATCTAAGGTGTCTTTGGGAGGTAACCAGGGGTATATAAAGTAGTGTAAAATACAGCAAGGGTTCTGTTAATGTTTTCTGAGTCAGTGAGGGTCCACATCATTGCTAGGATGAGCATGAGACTGTCTTACCACTGACGTGGTGAGAAAAGAGTCTTAAAGCTTTGTCTCCAAATAAATAAAAATAGTGGATTTAAGTATTAAGGTTTTTACTTATGCAGTTTAAATAATTTCCAACTCCAGTTATAACTTAACATTTTCTTTATACAGACTGGAATCTGGATTGATGACATGTTTATTGAAAATATTTTGTATGGCTTAAAAAAGTTTGATGTGCAAGAGCTGCCTGCTTCTTTTCTATTTGAAATAAGAGATGAGGTCCTTGATGTAGGATGTCTCCTGGAAGATAGTTCTGCTCATGTCAGGTGACTTGTTAAACAACATCATTATTTTAGGATGGGCAGGTTGTGCTGTTAAGGTTAAATAAAGAGAGTTTGGGGCATGATCTGATACTGCTATACTATGATAATCAGCATTAGACAATTATGAATAGTGATCAAATGTCCAGAAGTAAAAAAAAAAAAAAATCAATAGTGAATGGTGACTGTGGGAAAAAAAGGTGTAAATAACTTAGTCCTTGGAAAGAATCCTTGGATTGGTCAACATAAGGCGAAGTTGATGTCTGAAGGTTAATATACTTTTTGACAACATGGTGAGCGGAACAGCTTGGTTAGACAATTGGTCCAGCACTTAACTTAAACCCACTTCAGACAATAATATAGAGGGTCATGGATGAGCAGAACACATGGGATAAAGCCTGTTACATACTCCACGAGAAGCGAGAACTTTTTTCTTGTTCTCGAGGCTCCAAGAAGAAAATGACGCCATTTTGTTCTCGCGGATGCGTTTGAAGACCGTTCTATCGAAGTATTGAAGACCGAAGTATCGTGTGATTGGTCGGACATTTGAGGTTGGCATGGTTAACACAGAGAAAGCATGAAGTGAAGTTGCTACTTCCACTTTTTTGCTGTTGTGGGTAAAATGGATTGTTTTGATAAAACAGCTGATTGAAGTGGTGAGAAAGTACGAACATTTTTACATGTGGCATTAAAACACAACCCGCCCTGCCGCGGACGAAGTTGCTCGTTAAATATGAAACTAGAACAGACAGACAGACTAAACAAACCAACAAAAACACACACACACACTGCTCTAGTGGTCTGAAATATCAGTGTATCCACTGCACAAAAAGTGCTTTTTGCTTGCACCAAAGGAACTTCCTCTTTCAGTGAAAAGGTCCCAACTCCTATTACATTAAAACATAAAAACTTGATAATGACATCGTTCGAACATAAAGGATTGACTAATAGAGTGCAAAGATAAGAGCGAACAAACTCTAAGAGGGCAGCTACAAGCGCAGCTGGATAGCCCTGATAAAAAGAAGCTTTAGCTCATAGCCATGAGCTCACTCATAGCCATCATGACTGAAAGAGTAATGCTTACAACAGCATAGCTAAAAGCTACCCATTAGCAAGTAGGCTATAGAACACAACAGTTGAAAACAGTAAGGATACTCAACAAAAGTAAATTCACTATGACTCCACATCCAATTGATGGCAAGATTTAATGAAATCCTCAGTTTTACTTCAAGTTTTGAGTATGTTTCAATTTCCTAGCATGAACAACACTGCAATGGCTCTGATTAAGCAGCCTTCCTGTTCTTGTTCTTTCTTTTTAGACTTGGTTGACACTACACTTTGTACACTAAATATTATACACTTTAAGTACAACATAACTGTGGACATAACTGTGGTAATAATAAATCAATAACTACATAGAAGCTATAAAGTGTGGCAATCCAGGCCATTACGTTTACTCTATCAGGCAACCACTGGTAGTCTACCTTAATGTTTTCCTCAATAATCTAACTGAACTAGAAAAGTGTTAATTAGTAAAAAAAAAAAAAAAAAAAAAAATAGAGAAAAGAAAAAATACAAATGAGGAATACAAATCTATAAACTGTAAATTTAATCTTTTTTGGTTTTTCCCAAAACTGCCTCTGATTCCTAAAATTAGTGGAAATTGATCATGAATGGGGAAAAGTTCCCCTGCTTTAGCAGAGATACAGTATAAGCAGTCTTGCATTGCTATTGCTAGTAATTTGACAGCTTGCCAGTTTTCATTCACGATTAGAAATGGTAAAGGTGTCTTAAAGGCAATCCATATGCAAGCATTAGGTAGCATAATTATAATCAATAGAAAAGAAAAAAAAAGTTTAACCATGTTACAACCAGTCCTACATTAATTAGTAAAGCAGGCACGGCAAGGGCATAGATTATATGGAATATAAGAAATCAGTGAATAAGCATTATGCAAGAGCACAGATATCATAGGGTATCACTATCCATTCTGTATGGGTTTATTTGAGCTGTAGGAGATTACCATGCAAGAACAGTAAGCTTTCTTCCTTGAACCGACTTCAGAGCAGGCCGTTTTCAGATGCCTCTCCAAGTTTTACTACATGCCATGATTAATTCAGCTTTAACGTATGTTAATATATGTTAATCTGTGTCACTGATATGCTAATGAATACCTTCTCTCACAATCCAACTTGTGGCAGCACACACTCATTGACAACGACGCCATGCTGAAATTCTGAGGAAGGATCATGTACAAATTATATATAAATTGGACCTGTGGTGCTTTGAAAAATGTTAGTTGAAAATATAAGGTTGCCTATCAAAATGTTTGGAATTTCTACAAAATTACAGAATGCAAACAGTCCTCGACTGTGGTAACTCAAACTATATCTAAATAACACCTTTTCTTTAATCTGTCATCTCCAACAATACATTCACTGACCAATGTTCACTATAGGTTTATTATTAAATAGAATTCCATTTGCCTGTTATAGATACATGGGAATATTTGTAGATTACGGTGAGGAAAAAAAAAAAGAGAATTTATAAAAGGCTAAATAAAAATAAAATGCACTGACATTTTACTTCAACTCCCATCTCTATTATCCTCAATTGTTTTATTGGCATACAGTGAGAGAAAGGCTTTTTGAACTCTGTATTAACAGTAGGTGGCACCAACTCATCATGATGAGTCAGTGAGATTTAACTCAGCTTTTATTTTAAGTCCAGTGTAATCATGAATGAATAAATGTTAAATATACAAATATCTATCTATCTATCTATCTATCTATCTATCTATGCAAATAAAAGTCATAGGAATACTGGAACATGACATACTGCCGCAGATCTGCTGTTTACAATTTGGCAGCTGATATAATGCAACTGACATTAATTGGGGTTGAAAGCTCATTGTTTGAGATACTACCATTATTGAGGAAGTGATGCTTCCGAGAGGAGCTGCAGGACTCCTAACAATGATACAAAAATATAAATGCTGTGAAATATGTTGCAGTGCTAACTAAAAGAAATGTCAGGGACAGACTGAAGCTTTGTGTTTGCTGGAGATAACTTTCTTGGAACCCTGACCTGGAGGCTGCTTTGTTGCTATTACTTGCTGTACTTTAAGGGGCCTGAATTTCTTGATACTATCTGGTCGACATTCTTTGGCTGTGATGCATGTTTTAAGAGAAAAAACACACACACACACACACTTCTCTGGTGTGCTTATTTGTTGTTTCCTGCCTTAAAGTTCATCGTCAAGTTACTTGGTCAAGACAAGGACACATGCAATCATATTAAAATAATTTTGGGAATTTAATCATTTCAGGCATACACTGAAGTGAATATTTTATGATTCTATTTCACTCTATTTGTCCTGGTTTCTTGCGACAATCAAGCTTTTGGAAAACAGTTATCAATTATTCACATTTGCTCAACAGGCTCATCAAAATGTATCAGACTGGTCTGATGCTAATACACCAAATAATACGGGAATGGCTGTAGAACATTGTTGTTTTCATAATTAAGTTCTTGAGTACACTTATAAAAAAAAAAAAAACATTATAAAATAACAGCAAGAAGATACAGTCTATTTGATTCATATTTTTTTAGACTAGAGGTAGAACTGTCCTAATCATTCAAGTTATAATCCCATCTCTTTTTAGATATAAACAAGATCACACCATTGAATTGTCTTCACTAACTTATTAACTTGCTACCTATTTGCATGTATTTTATGTTTTTTTAAACATGTTTAATATTTTGTCCGGTTAATTCAATCAAAACACATTATTAATGATCAGGAAAACTCTGCTTACAGTTGTGCTCATAAACATGCTGGTCATTTGCTTAGTCAATGTTGTAGAAGATAATGACATGTTGAAAGTAAATGAGCCCACTCATAATCATGCCTAATCTGCCATTGCAGACCATCTTGTGAAAAGCATTAATCACGTCTGAATCCAATGGGATATTTTATTTGCGTGCCTTGGGGTAGCTTGCTCGCTGTCGACAGCTTTGAGTTGCACCTTCTATAATACAATGACCACTAATTGCTAATTATAAAATTGTCTGATGGGCAGAGAGAGTGGGTTCATCCCATTATTGTTTATTTCACATTATGGTAAGCTTTGTGATAATGATTCCATTTTATTCACTGCAGATAGACTGTGGAGGTTATCTACTTTCATGTGCAATATATAGCGCACACTGTGCTGGATATAGTCATTGCACATAGGTCAGGACTGCATAAAAACAACCTTTTTAAAGGACTGTTTTTAACTGTGCCGTTTTAAAGCCTTAATTGAATTTAAATGATTGTTTGCCTGGTGGGCCTTGAAGTCCCTCAACCAAATATCTTTGGAATGGAGCTATAACATCAAGTCAGACTTTAAAACAGTCAAGAAAACATTGCCACAAATCTCTGAGCAGCTCAACTGTAAAAATGAATTGTTATTGTAGGTGGAAACTCTTCCACAAAGCAATTCAACTTAGAATCTAAGCAAATATATGTAAAGTAATTTTACAGCTTAGCTGTGTTCCTGCAATTCCCAAATGGTCACCCCGTGGATAGACTACAATTGCATCACAGCAGGACCACTAATGACTATAATAGTTTTTGGGATGTGAAAATACTGCTCAGCAACCAGCACTGATCATACTATGAGCTTTTGAACTGGCTGTGCAATTACCACATATCAAAGCTATAATGCATAGAAATTCACTTCAGGTATCTGCCTCATGTTGTTTCCAAGAGGCTTGAAAGCAGCAAATGCATCAGACACCTTTTGTGAGGCCAGTTGTCAGAACTTCTGCTGCTTACTTACAACTCTTAATGTTGTCTATAATGTGTATCAGAGTTTCTTGCTATCATTGAGAGATCATAGATACATTGCAAAAATGTTTTGCTCTATCGAAATGTTGAGAAACATCAGTAAGCTGATGATGCTGATATTCTCAATCCAAAATTACAATTATCATTTTTCGACTGATTGACATTATGGTGTTTTGATGAAACAGCCGTCTTGTTACCACCTCAGTTTATCTTCTTACATTTATCAGATTAGTTGACAACATCAGTTTCCAGCAGGATGACAGCTGGTTAACTGGTTGTGTTCACTGGTTAAAACAGCACATCTTAGATTTAGCTCGTAAATGTCTTCCTGAACTAAATCGTCTTATTGAAAGTAGCTGCGTTTCCATTGCAGTTTTCCACAAGATAAAAGTCATATCTTTAAGATTTCCATAAACTACAAATGCGATTTGCAAATGTTTCCACTGAATCAGATTTTGCCTATAAGAAGCAGTTTTCATCCGATCTCATCGATTTAATGAGAATTGCGGCTTTCGTTGGGCAGTCGCATTGTTTGATTGTGCTCCAGTAGCTGCGGAAGGTTTGCCACAACTTTTCAAAGCCCTTCAGCCTCATTTCCCTTTTAAATTTATTGTTAATATTCCGAATTATACTATTGTTTGCTATCAAGGATGGCAGTATTACCTTATTTCTCTTTGAAATTATTTGTAAAAAGATTTCCATCTCCTCCTTTGTCATTCCACACCGCATCACCGCATCACAAAACAACAACAAAAAAAAAAATGTTCAAAACTTCTTTTGCTCATTATTTTTTTTATGTTAACTAGGACAAAGCAATGCAGTAGCCAGACCATCATTCTGCTGCTATAATGCCAAAGAAGACAAATAAAAATATCAATAAAAACAATAAAAATAACAGAACTTTTAGTGGATTATTTTTATTTTTTTGAAGAAAAAAAAAGATTTTTAAATTGTGAAGCAAATTCTGATATTTTACTTTTTAGATTTATTTCCCCTCCATAATGTTTATTATTCAGTGTTAATGAAACTTAAACAGACAAAACTTTCTGAATGAATTAATTTATGTTTTCAGAACACCTGAAAGACACAAAGTACTATCTAAATGTCTGTGTTCATATACTTATTATCCTGTAATAAGTGACTTATTACTTTTTTAACTGTATCCTCAAATAATTTTATTGACATTTTCACTACACTATGACATCCAAACTTCAAATATAATTAAAATTATGCAATGTCTTCAGGCCAATCTCTGCAGGATTAAATTAGCTGTTATCTTAAAATGTCACAAGCACTTATAGATATCTGTTGTGAAATCTCTGGGATAGATTTATCTATTAATTTATCTTTTTCTTTCATGTCAAATTTGTCTCTTAATAAATGATTTCCAATTGGTTACAGAAGCATACAAGCTTTGAAATTCGAAGTATTTAAATAATATTGTATAATTGACATGGAGCATTTCAATAAATAAATGGCAAGACTGTAAAAACTTTGTAAGGATGTGCAACATGACTCTTTGAGGGGCATATTAACTCCACATTAACACCCTGGTCAACTATTTTGTAGAGGTAAATCTGCAGTGACTTTGATGAATTTCTTTTAAAAAATGTGGAAATAAACCTGCCTGAGCCATACAAATGGTTTGGGTAAAACTGTTTCTTATAAACACTCCTGTTTAAACTTTCAATCATTTCTCAGTTGTTACATTATTATTAACTTCTTTTTAACATCTCAACCATATGCTGAAAGAAAAACATTTTTCTGCCTATTTTTGTGCAAAACAAACAGAAAAATACAGACTTTTTTTTTCTTGGCCTTTTTGCTACTGTGAAAGTTAAAAGCTTAACACAAGAATTTATGGCATTTAAATTTATTTGCAAAGGTCCTTGTTTTCTTAGTCAATAATTTCGTCTTATGGCTTTAAATTGACGGCCTATAAAATTTCAATTTGAGAAGCACAGTTATTAAGCATTTGTTTTTAGACGTATATCATGGTGGTATTGTTGTTTAATTTTTTAACAACAGAGTATTTGACTTGATTAATTTATGTCCTTCAAATGATGAGAGGCAAACTCATTTAGATGCAGGAGAGTTTGTTTCACTCCTGACTGTTTGTGAACCTTCACTGATATATTCTCGGAGTGTCCCTTTGGAGGGAAAGATATATTTTCATGGTCAGTAGTATCACCATGTTCTGTTTACATCATCTGTGTTTTACTTGTTTAATGAAAGCAATTGTTTATTTTTACATCTGAGCTTGCACATCACTTCACTCAGCTCTGAAAATATTGCTCAGCAACAACATTTGCAGTAGGTATCATGTTTAATTCTGCTTTTTTCTTTTTTTTGTGTTTTTTTTTAATAAACTAGTGCAGTGACTGCCTTGCTCTCTTTTTAAACATATATTTTATATGTTTTATACATGGAAACTTTGTCTTTACTTAATGTTTTGTTGTTTTTTTTTCCTATTCATTAACGATTACAAGCAAAATAATCTGCCTTTAGGTTTTGGACTCAACCGGATCTGACTGGAAGTTGTTAAGGCTTCTTATAGCATTTACAACATAGTGGGATACAGTGGCTCTGTCCATCAATCTTTCACTATTTATGTAGTTGCTTCAGGGTAAAAAATGAAAGAGAAAATAATTCAACTGCAGCTTGATTTCTCAGGTTTTCATCATTCTGTTTTATCAAGAAGAGTCATTTATGAATCAAGTTTGAAATGGCTATAATTTGATTGAACCTCTGCCACTAGCTCAACTATTACGCTCCAAAACACCTCTGTTCTTCCACACTTCTTCATTTCTGACATTCCAATTATCTCTGCATCAATCATTAAAATCTATTAACATTTCATGTGTTTCTTTATGAAGGATCTTAGGCTGCAGTCCCAGTCCTAATGCTATGCGCTTTTTCTGACAGAATAAAAATTTTACAGCTTATTATATTTGATTCTGTGTGTCATTATATCATGCAACATCCAAAAGGACTTATATACTCCTTCTCCTTACTGGGATTATAGCATTATGCTGTGTTTTATGTTATATAGTTTTAATTAAATCTGTGTTGCTTTGCTCTTCAACAAACATATGTGAGCTGAAGCTGATTTTACTATTTGATTTTTTTTCCTAAAGGTTTTCCAATATTTTAGTTATACTGCATTACATTCAGGGTTGTGCTTGAGTGTGTATTTCCCTTCCTGGTTTGAGACACTAGTGTTACAACTTTAACTTTTATCAACTAATAGATTCCCTCCTTCGGTAACTCGTTAGTGATTAACTAACCAGTTACTTAACCATTCGTATAGTTTTAAAGGAGAACAAAAACACAGCAAATTCCTGATGCATTTAGGACCGTATGTCAAGAATTCTGGATCAACAAAAATATATGTAATACTGACAGAGAAACAAGTTTTACTTCAATTCTACTAAAACAGACTAATTACAATCAGTTCATGTAAGTTAGACTTCAATCTTTCTAAAGTTGTCTCTCCTTGGATTATTTTCCTGGAAGACCCCATGGTAAGATTCATTACACCCAGGAAGGGCGTTACAGTATAACTAGCTCACGGTGGCTTTTAGGGGACTCACACCTCCGTAGCCACAGGAACCTGAAATTCTATACCATATCCATTAAGTGTATAAGTTAGCATGGACAACATCACCCACTGATTAACTTGATAGGATTATATTGCTCAGCAGGGGATCCGTATCGTTGACAGACGTGGTTAAATTTTATTAAGTTATAATAAGGCCTTTTTTTTTTGTCAAGGACTTATTTAAAATCGAATATAAATCCAATATGCAGCTGGGATAGGTAACATTCAGATTGTTGAAAAGCTGTATGAGGCTGAATACCTTAAAGGTAAATGTGTTTATAATGTACAGATTCAAATGACCTCATAAAGTTCATTTTTGTATAGTTTTATACAAGCAACATCTATTTGAGCCTTGATGCAGGTACTTTTAATACTTTTAATATGGCAACAACTTTCACTTGATCCTAAGGGTGACATGTTTAGATCACTGGAACCTAAAGAGATATTTGGATATAAGTTATGAATGAACACGCTTCTTTTGATACCCTGGCAAGAAAATTACAATCAGGATAAAATAATGGAAGATGCCATTTTATAGCCTATACGTCTGAGGTCAATTTCACTGTAATAAGAAATGTTCAGACCATTATTTAATACCACTGTCATAAGCAGGAGGTGTTCATTTATATTTACAAATCATGCAAGACTTTTAATTTTTATTTTTACTGGGAAGTTTTACTTTTCAGTGCTGCTGTTTCAAATAACACTACAGTAACATTAATGCAAAGTCATTAACATAAAGTCAAGCACAGCATGACACTACATTTTATTAGGGTGAAAAAAAAAGATAATTGTTTCAGTCATATTAGATATCAGAGTCGAATTCTGTGATTTCAGTTGGCAAGTCTTTCTCCTTTTAGTTTTCTTTTTTCTCATGAGATACTTTGTCATTTTTCATTTCTTCCCCAGCAATGTCTTCGGCTGCTGATGTAATTTAACAACACTGTTCCCACACATATCCAAGCTCCAGAATGCTCCTAGAGATTGAGAGAAAAAGTAAAATATTGTGAATAGCATCAAAGATTCCTAGAAAATAATTCTGACATTGTCATCTTTCTTTTGCTTTGAGCAAACTGAAAGATCTTTTCCACTGCTGGCAGCTAAAACAGCGTTCAGGGACCAGGTAAAGTTAGATCAGGACAGTGACAGTTTACAGGGTGAAACACTGAACATTGCACACAACTGTCTGTTTTTTTCTGCATTGTCAGGGAGGAAGACAGCGTACACTCCCTGAACTAAAAAATCCTTTTGGAAACAGAACCAGGCAATCAATAAATGTAAAAGAATAACTCTTTTAAACATTGGCTTTAGTTGGATAGTAGGGCGTTTGGACTTTAAAGATTTTCACTTCCAATTATTTTTTCAGGTTATTTATGCAGTTACTGTAATGTTAGCTGTCTAAGTGAAAGTATTTTATCTGCTAAGGTGAATAATTTGTTTCGTTTTAAGCAAATAGCTGTTTACCTGTTTTATTTTTATTTGTACAACCTTTAGGCATGAATTTGTAATGATAGCAGGAGTTCAGTGCATGTGTGTTCTAAATTGTTTGACTGACACATCTTTTCTCTATTTCAAGTGATTTTGGATAAGTTGAAATTCACAAAAACTTCAATCGATAAACTGAATGAAGATGAACTTTGATCTGTTTGGTATTTTTAAAGTGTATGAAAAGCCTTTGTGATGTTCAACTCTGTTACACTTTTATAAAAATTGCCTTAAAGCACTCGCACTCTCCCAGTTAACAGCTGATGTTTATTGGTAAACCTGGTCACAGGTGAGCAGGATGAAGTCTTTTTAGTGTTTTCATGAAAAAAAGGATCATTTTTATAAACTTTTTATTTGGTAGTTTCAAGAGATAATGTGTTCAAGAGGGTGCAGGTTTAACAAGTGTTATTTAGATTAATCCGAAGTAATTATTGCCATGGGGAGAAGAGTTCCATAAATACAATAAAACTTTAAGAAGGGAGTGAAGAAATTTTCAAAAAGGAAAAATAACAGCAGGATAGTGGTGCTTCACAACTTAAAATATATAATAACAACAAAATAAATGTACAAGTTACATTTTGTAATGCAGACAAAAGAAATAAAAAATCTGCTAATATCTAATCCAGGGTTCTCCAACTCCAGTCATCATGAGGCTTGAAGAGATTTTTCTTTTAAATCAAGTGGGTTGTACCAGGGAAACACTAGAACCTGCAGGATGGTAGCTCATAAGGACCGGAGTTGGAGACCCCTGATCTAATCTAATATCTAATAATTCAACTTAATATGAAAAATAATGGACAGGAAATCGTCCATATCCTACAAAATCCTGCGCCCACCAGGGCAATGATGAATCCGTCAAAGTGCTCTGACATGTCATGTTGTCTGCAGGACTTTTCTGGTTCCGGGGCAACAATATAATCAGATCATTTTCAATGAAACCTGACCAAAGAATCTTGCTTTGTTTTATTTATGATATGGAACTAAAGGAAATAGGCAGCAGGCAAGATAACTGATTTTTACCTGATCGCAAACGTTGCCCCAATAAAAATCCCTTTTTGTTTTCTTTTTACTAATTTCTTTGTCTCAGATCCTCTATGTGAAATGCTAATCTTTAAAATTAAAAAAGGTGAACAGTGCAAACTTCAGTTAAATCATATCCTAGAAGTGTATGTGTTGCATTTAGAAAAGCTGAGTCTGATTTGACATTTACTGGTCTTAGCTGATCAAGGAGAAAATTAGTTGGCCAGCAGCCAAGTGTCCGGCAAATCCCTGAGTGCCATCTCTAGAAAAACTTAGAATCCTGATCAAAGAAAGACAACAGAGACTTCTATCAGAAAAACAACTATGACACACTGCTGCTTTCCACGGATACATGCAAACAGTTTTACAAGTACATTAAAAGAAAATTGGATGGGAATGAAAAAAAAGGCCCTGAGAAAATAGTGCAATTTTTTTCAACTCGTGCAATGAAGGTGGGTGTGAAAACATCTCCATGCCAGTCAAAGAGATTGATTTCCGTGTTCGCAGGGGGGTCAGCTTTCATATCAGAGATGCTGTGATGTGATTTTGATTGTAACTGCTTCAGCACCACCCTACTGAGATGATGTTTTCAGTGGCTGTCTCAGATATTTGAAGTAGCTTAAACAACAATGTACACTGATAGACAGGCAGAAACTGAGGAGAGCAGACAAAGAAGTCCGACCAATTCCATGATTAGTCACCTTTGTCATTGTCGCCTCAGTTAAAACGTGCTAGAATTGTATACAAAGTTTACATCGGTTATCATGTCACTGTAGAGCAATTGTTGTGTTTATGGGAATAATGAAAGGGCAGTGGTGCTCAAAATCTCAGCCTTTGTAATGCAACAGAGACTTCTCTCAATGTTACTGTGAAGATATCCAATTAAAATCAGAAAATATGGCCTTAGAGCGGGAGGTTACTGCTCCCAGTGGTGTCCCACTAACAATATTTTCATGGACAAATGTCTGTTGATGGGAATAAATATACTTCACTGAATGTGAGAGAGACTCCAACTAACAGCAGGAGTGTAACTTGGTGCAACTCTGCATTTCTCAGTACCGGCGAGGAGGGGTGCATGGGCACAGTCAGGTATGTTGGCAGCATTAATTGCAGGTCAGCACAGTCTGATTAAACCTGGGGTGAGATTTATCTCAGTAGATGAGACAGTGGCCAAGACATTAGGTTGTTTCTGGTTAGAGAGGCTCACATGTTGGCTGCAATGAATATCAGCCAACATGTTTCTTTTGGTATGGAAATAAACAAATATAAGAACTTTTGTGCTTTCTGCACCAAACTTGCTTGGACTGATTCTCTATGTTCAACCCTTTGATGGTGCAAGAGTCTTACATGCTTTATTGTTGTCACCCTGAAGGCTCATTTATGCTCATATGCACAAAAAGGTATATGTCAGTGTCAAACATTACCAAAAATCACTGCCTAGATATCCTCACATATTGGGATGGCTGTTAAATGGAGGTTAGTGCAAAGGTCAGAGTTAGCCTCCAAGTTTAGGGATCAGTTTCTATACCAGTGCACAACAGCAAACATGGTTATGGTGCAAGGGATTAGAACATTGTGTATTCTCTGCTAATAACATTAAAAGAGGCAATGCAGTAGACAATGGAAGTCTGTGTAATCATGGAATGCATTGCAGCATCTTCTTCTTTGCTTTTATTTCTCTTCACATGTACGCTGGTTACTTGTTCCCCCATGATTTTGAGTGCTACTGCTCCATTTGCTCTGTTTGGGTAAACAATGGCAAGCTTTGTGAAAATGTACCATAGTACACTGAAAATAAACTGAGAGGACAGACAGAAGTCCCTGTTCTTATGCATATGCACATTTTACGTTGAGTTTTAATGCATGCTAACACACATAATCTTGCAATTCTGTCCTTATTCTTCTTAAACTAATCTACTTATCATTTAGATATTATGCTGATTTAATATTCAGTGTATAGATCTGGGTTCCTAACTGCACTCATGCCAAAATATTGTTTTCTCACCGGCAAAGTGCTTTGAAAAAAACCCATCAGCCGAATGACAAAATGTCAGTGTGAGGGCCGTTGATCTTGTTGATAGAACTGAATAAAAAAAAAAAAGAAAAGAAAAAAGAAAAGATACTGTGTGGTTGTGTGTAGATTCACAAATGCTTCAGGAGTTGATTGTTGCTCTCATTCACTTGCTTCCCAGAGCTGAATTTTGGGTCTTTTGCTTTGCTTAATTTTCTTTCTGTGGAAAGTTGTGAACAGCTAAATATTTTCAAGTAGCAGTGGAGGCCCCAGCCAATCAAATCACCTGACTAATCGTGCATGATTGCATGACTGATTGCCAGTACAATTCCATGTGTTGGACCTACCCACCACTGGGAGTTACAAATTAAACATTCCTGCTAGTAGCCAAGGCGAAAAATGTAAATATATGTGTGTAATTAATCTCCTTGAATTAATTAAGTCCTGATTAAGCTATAATAAGACTGAAACATTTGAAACATTGAGGTAATCGTGGTCCTTGTAAATCTGTGAAACTGGTGCAAAGATCACAGCCTATAATGGTAACAGCAATGGTTTTCCAACAGTAAACTCACCAACATTTGGTCTGCCTGAGCTTTACACCTTGTATGAATTAGTTCAGCTTTGCCTCTATGCTTGTAATTACTGCCCCCATCTGAATGAGCTTAGCAGGCTAGTGTGAAGGAGTCCCAGTGGGGCCCAGCATGGGTCCATTCAGCTCTGCATATTCCAGCCCTGCCATTTCACAAAAAATGTATTACCGCCTTGCAGCTCTGCTAAATGTCATGCCATTCTCTCCTGTGTGGGAGGAATTGCAGTCATGGCGGTGGTCAAAGAGCCCTGGCCCTTGCTACCAACAGGAGGCAGAGCATTTTGAGAAATGGGAACAGATGAGCTTAACAATGCCTCTAGTTATTTAATTTTCTGCAGCTTTTTGAAAAAGGAGAGGACAGAGAAAAAAGGGAGAATATTTAGTGTGTCAATTTTAACTGAGTATTAATTATTTTATTTATCAAATTAATTATTTTATATTTATCAAAACCAAAACACTTTTTGATTTTTGCAGAAATGTGTAAGATTTGCATCTTAAATCTTCTACGTTGTCATCATTGCTGTCACCGCTTGTCACCTAGGTAACTGAGACAAAGTAGGAAAAGCAGTGTCTTTCTATGGTACTTTAATATGACGTTTTACTCTGATAATGCTGTATTCACATGATGTGCTCATTTCATGCAACCCTGTGACACCATGTTTGTTCTGTCACTGGGGAAGATTCACTGACAAAGCCTTAGTTAAAGGAGGATATGTAGTCCTCGACCTTGGAGCCATTTATCTTGTAAAATTGAAGCATACACATCTTCGCTAGAAATATAGCTCCACATTTTTCTGCAGCCTGCATGTTCTTCAGTCACACACTGAAAGTCTCTGGAAGTTTCTGGAAGTTGCATTTCTCCTTATCTCTCTCTCATTTTGAGCCCCCCCCCCTTCCCTCCACTATCTGTGTACTGGTAGTTGACAGGAGGTTTTTATTTTATTTTCAGATTAAAGATATTAAATGCAACTTGAGTTTATTTATCTGGCACTATGTTTGAACTTAAAAGCTCTTTACTGCTGCAAAAGAAAGAATACTGAAATGTGGAATAGATGTATGTGATGGCGATTAACTATCCACTCCAATGAATATCTTAATTTCACCCAGAAAACTCCGTAAATCCTCCATCCCTCTGTCTGTCTCGATGCATATTAGCAGACAGCTGATTACTCTTCAGAAGGGCGAATTGCCTCCTTATCTCATTTCATTTGACCAGTGTGCGAGCGTTGCATTTAGCACTTGAGTTGTCTCATTAAAAAAGGTGCACCACCAAAGAGGTATTTAGAGAGGCTGAGCTCTGTGGATGATATATGTGTTTACATCATGCCACAGTGAGCCTGAGGAATGACTTGGACCCAGAATGAATGTAGTGTTGTTGCTAAATAAATGAGAAACATTAAAAACAAAACATAAAAATCCGGTTGAGGCTTAGTTGTAGCTTTTTGACTGCTGTAATCTTTACGCCAATGAAAATGTGATGATGCAAAAGTCCAATGATGTAAAGAAATTTGCACATGTGCCTTTTGTATACGAACATACGTGACACAGCGGCCTTGTCACTTGCTCCGGGGACCAACATTACTTCATTCTGTCACACGCACACAGTGGCTTACCGGACTGTTATCTCCCAGGCGCCTGAGGAAAACGATCCAACGGGAGAGCCGCTCTTATGACGCCGTGGAACAGTGCATTGGGTCCGTGACGTCACTGTTACGGGACTCCTGGAAACGCCACATTACGGCATGTTATAGAGTTTCCATTGTACATTGTTTGGCGTTGTGATATCGACATTGTTTCTATGTATGTTTTATGGTGAATATTTATCCACGACTATTTGCTTTGTGGGCAAATGTATGGTGAAGAAATTCATGTTTATTAATGCTAATTGGGAAGCTACCTGTGAAGGGAGGAGCTTCAGGTTTATAAGCAGCTCATTCTGAGCTGAGTAGTGTGGTGAGTAGGTTGGATGGATTCGGACAAACTGTCAATTAGTGGCTTTAGCGTGGACAACATTGTAAATAGTGTACATGTTGTAAATAGTGTACATGTTGTAAATATTATACACATTTTGGTTGTGTCACTATATATATCACTGCACTGGGGGAATAAACTGCCTCAACAAAGTACCGACGTCGCCATCATCTCATTAACATCCCAGAGCCCCGTCACAACATAAAATGTCACCATTGGTAACATATTCTGTAAATAATGTTCAAACCTTTTTTAAATTTGTACTTGTGTTCTTTAGAATAAAAAATGAGACACAAAGCGAGCACAGTGTTCCCATATGCCAAAGGCTTCAAAGTGTGTATTTTTACTCAGTAGTGAGCATTCATTATATCATGGTTTGGTTTCCCTATCAGCTTAAAGGGTCCCTTAGGTGGTTCTTCCTTAAAGATATTAATCATAAATGCTTATTACACATGCTCTGCTGGTATCAAATTTCTCTATTTATCTCACAGAAGAAAGTCTCCTCTTGTGCACGGTCAAATACTTACACCTGATCCCTCTGAACCCCAGCAACACCCGTGAAACTTGCTTTTTCCTCCTACACAAGGGGAGAAATAACAGTGAAATATGCTGTAAGACTGAAGAAAAGTACTTACATGGGAAGAGGAAACATAGCACCCTTTACAGGTTAACAGAAAATATAAAGTTCATCCAATGAGGCATTACAACCTCAGAAAAGAGAAAAAAATATAAGGGAAAGTCCAGTTTTATGACACAAGGACACCAAGTTATAGGGTTATAGATCTCGAGATAGCAGAGTTGGTCGTCTATAAAACTTGATCTGACACTTGTACATCAAACACATTAAAATCTGGGTGCTGGGACAAAACTTCAGGCTCTTGTCACATAGAGAGATGATAAGTATTAAATTACTATCGTCAAATTACTGCCAGGATCCACAGATTCCCATCAGAGCTTTACATTGCAGGGAGGAAATCAGTGTCTTTTTCTTCACATGCAGTGGTTTGAATATTTTGGCAGATTGGTGTAAATAGGCAATATGAAAAAAAAACAAACAAATAAAAAATGTATCCCTCTACAACATAATATTACCTAAGTGCAACTAGAAACACTATGCGTTTTAAGGCAGTGCTTGCTAACATTTTCACATAAAATAAATATGTGTATTTTTATGATAATCATCACAGATCTTTATATGTTTGTGTAAGAACCACTTTCTGTCTATTTTTAGCTCAAGGAAATAGCTGTTGCTTCAATCTGGAAGGAAAGTGCACATCATATCCCCAGTGAATTTTCTAAGAAATATCAACACCTGTGCGTGTTGTTGACTATGGGTGTTTACACAACTAAATGTCAAGGCTCTCTAAGAGTCAACATACATTTTGCGCTGTACAGCTTATTTATAAAGTGCATTAATGGGTAAGGAACAGTTTATGTTGTGGAGCAGCTTTATTTCTGAAAACACAACCTAATGGAGGAAACTTGCATCACAAAGACAATTATTGTTAGTAATATTCTTTATATATTTATCACACAGAACAATCAGCAAGATTTATCATTTGCCAAGAATATGTCACAAATAGTTTCAGTTAGATGAAACAAAGGTGTGATGTCAGGACTGAGGAGGGTATAGTGCCATGGCATGTGTGTGGTGAAGGTCTATGCTACAAAGCATACCACGTGCATTTAACCCTTTCACACATGAATTAACAAACATTTTTAAATACATTATTTTACCTCTACAGACATATGCAATGAAACTTTTTTTGTTTATTAGTGATATATAGAATTTATCATGATTTGTAATTTATTTTAATGTATTCTATAAAATATTTATAAAATAACATATTCATAAATGTATTATGTTAATCTTCTATAAAAATATAACTATCATTTTCTCTTCCTATTTATTGCAAAGGCAAACTTGCGTAATTACATTATGTTAAAATATGTCATATGTTTATTGACTCTCCAGTGAGTGAAAACGTATTGGATGACTCACTTACATCCAATGAAGTGGTTTATTTACAAAAAAAAAAACATCCTCATTCATTAATATGAAAGAAAAAAAGCTTGTAAATAGTTGTCCACTATATGGCCACTATTCATAAAAGGGTTATTTATGGGCTAAAAAAAATTTGCTCTTTTGACATATTTATTTTAAAAAGCCTTAGTTATTTTGTTTGCTATTGGGATCTATAAGCTTATCTATGTATTGGGCTTGACTTGTGACTTCCGTTCAACTTGTTCTGGATGAAGATTTTACAGTCAGGTTGCATTTTCTACTGTTGAATCGGTCAAAGCACATTTATTTTTATGTTGAATTCTCTTAAATCTATATGTTGCAGTGTCAAACAGTGTCAAATGATTTTCATCTCTGCAGCTTTTCTTCATGCATTGTGAGTTATTTCATATTTTATGTCGTATGCAGTTGTGTGGAGTTGTCTGAAGACTGTATTGTTTGAAGCAAGTAACATCGGAAGACCATCAAAATCCTTTATGATTGGAAGTGCTCATAACTTCTGTGTTAAAAGTTTATTTCTGTTACACATAGCAAACCAAATAATGCACAGCAGCATTTAACTTTGGCAGAGGAGAAACATGTTACTGTAATTTTTGATATTACTTTTGTGCAGAACGAATTATTGCTGCTGATGCAGAGAAGTCAGTTTGTTTTCAATTGTGTTACCTTCCTCCTGAACTAAGTCAATCTGACAGACAGACAGACAGAAAGTCACCATGTAATGCATGTCTAATAGTACCAGAAAGTGAGTCCTAATGCTAAATCAACAGCTCCTTGACATCACAAACACTGTAATATTTAATGCAAGGCTGATGTACTGGATTATTATATCATAGGGCTTTCCTGTTACTTTACTTACCCCTTCAATTCCATTATGTGTTCTGATTGATGCAATACCAAATGTTCTTCTTGGCCACTGAATTGGCACGAGTGGAAAGACGCATCTTAAGATCCTATTCCTCCACTCAGCTAGCGAGCAGTCGTCTGCACTTTCAACCTTTCTGACATAGAGCTAACATGAGGAGTGTGTCTGTTTCAGAGGCTTGTACACAGGGAGGGTGAAGTAAAGGTTATGGAAGCTCTTCAATATTTTACAGGGGAACCCCTCCCTTACCATAATTAGATAGATTACCTGTTAGCCATGCTTCTGTGTGCAGAAATGTTTTTAAACTGCTTTATCCTCCAGGCAAATGGAAAGGAAAGTCAAAAGGAATTACACGCTGTCCAAGCAGCAGCGACTGCACTGTTATTTAATGGCCAAAGCCAATTCAAGAGTCAAAAAGAGAGAAAAAAAAAAGGAAGACAGAGTTACTTTCTCATGTCGAGTCATGATTAATTTTTTACTACTCTGGAGTACAAAAGGTTTGGTTAAAAATTTAAAGGCCTTGTCGTTGACAGTGACAATCAGATGTCAAGACAGTTCAGTCACTCCCATACAGGCTGTTTCTGCAGCTGCTCTGAAGAATTTCAGGTTTCACGAACCTTGGATATTGTTTATATTCATGGTACTGTTGACTACACTGTAACATACAATAATTAATGCAATGTGGAACAAACAAGGTTCACACACGTTTATTTACAGCAGGGGTGCACATTTCTATCAACTATCATATTTCTGACATGGGTGAAACATAAGCTGTCAAACCGAGCTGCAGAACAGAAGCTTACATAGGATATGATCAGTCTGCACTGATTTAAATTTTCTGTGACCTTTTTAAAAGCAACAACAGCCTTTTTTTTGGTTACAGTTTAAATGATAGTATTAACATGAAAAGTGGGTGATACAACAAAACCAGAGCATTTTTCTATTTTTTATTTTCTGTTTAATGAGCACAGATTTCAGTTTTTTTTTATTCTAAAATATTATAACAAAGCTTTATAATACAAAATATTGTGCAATCAGACTTAAATCTTAGTGACATAATAGCAGGTTTTTATTGTCTTAAATAATTGCAGGTGCTTTAATAATTACGTGCTTTAAGCAGGTAATTTAAAACCTGCTTAAAGTGCCATCCACCCTGTCTCTTTGTGCTGTATATAAATGTGCTGTTTGAATGTTTTACCTGTGCTCCAGCAAAGGGCTCCCTACCCGTCTCGGAGCTGCTAGGCAATCTTAATTTTTTTGTCAGTTTTTGTCCCATGAACTTGGATGACTCATAAAAGTAAAATTTCACAAACATGTTTAGGCACTACATATGTTTAAACACCTGTAGGTTGCATGTTTTACCTTCAAGTAAGCTTTTTCATCACTCAAAAAATAATTCTGTAGCTCGCACGGGTGCAACCTCTCCATGTTTTGGCAAAAGTCAGTTTCGAATCCAAAATAGGTCATCTGTGTGTTTTTATTAGATCAGGTGTGTTTTTGAAATGTGGAAAATGAGAAGAACAGGGAATCAAATGCAAATCATGCCCTCTGAGCTGTCAGTATATATATATATAAAAAAAAAAATCCCAGTTGTGCCTCAAGGCAAGATTCTATTGCAGCAGTGTTATGGTCGGCTTACTTATAACCTGTCAAATTTGGGACTGTTAATTAGCGTGATATGGTGTGAAGCTGTTTTGATTTAAGGAATGCAGGTCATCACAATACAGATATCACATTAGCTGTTACAGTTCTTTCCACTGAGAGTGCTGACACTGTGGTTTGGGGACTTTTTAAAATTTTACCAGCGCCATCATTTTGCTGTTGGTTGGAGGATGAGTTGAGCTCCGCAATAAAATAAAGGTTTTAAAAAATGAAGAACTTGAAATTTGTGTGGTATTTAGGTCAGTCTCATGGTACAAATTTAATATATTATTAATAGCTATGCTGGCATCATGGTAGTAACCTACTGTGAGAACATATGAATTGTTGCTTTCATACAGTAAAATTTTAATTTAAGAAAAGCTGTGCTGCGTGTCATAACCACAACACGGTTAAGCAATTTGCTGGATTGGTTTTGTAACGCAAGGTAAACTCTTCGTGCAGAGGTGTAGACTTTAAGCTTGTGATGTAAATGTGTGGAATCGTTGTTTTTGTGGCCTAATTATTTTTCTGAAACATGCGTTCTTTAGAAAAATTGACCTTGTGAGAGTCTGTCTTTTCATTATAAACCGAAAACCACAATACCCTGTTTACTCTTGAGTGTCAAAATGGTAAAAAAAAAAAAAAAATCCATGAATGCAAGATACATGGCAGAGCGATTAAGAAAGTAACTTTAACTTTGTTTGTAGATAAAATGTTTTCTGCTTCTGGGAATAGCAAGTTAGAGGATGGAAAAGGATTATTTTTAAGAGCACATTCACGTCAGCCTTTTTGATTCCAATCCTGGTCTGTTTGCTTGGAAAGTCTGCTTTGTTTAAAGAAACGTGAATGCTTCAAATTTATTCTGATTCAGATTAAAGAAGCGGACTCGGTCCACCTACAAACACAGATCTCTGTTTCATTTCAAGCGACCCAAATGCAGAAAGAGAACTACCAGAAAAAAAAAAACTTCCTGTAATTGAGGAAGTATTGCATTGTGGGTAAATACACAGCCATGGTGTTAAGAGTCTTCTGCCACAGCTTCACACTGCACCCTTTGCTGCAGTGTATTTCTGCAGTATACTTGCATAAAACAAAATTAAAAAACTCAAAAACAGTAAGTTTTCTTCTTCCCATTAGTCTTTTCCTCTCTTTCACTAAATACTTGTGCAGCGCCACTTCTGGTGAAATTGGGGATCTATTTTTCTAAAGGATTGTCACATTTGACCAAAGTGCTCCATTAATGTGATCTCGGTCCACATGGATACACCCCCCTACAACTGAGCTGAGTCCCCAATTGGATTAAGTCTAGCAGACTATCCTGATGTGAATGCATCCTAAACAGACACAATGAATTTAAACACATTTTAAGTGCATTTATAGAACAGTTCAGGAGATCTGTAGTTCCCACAGCCATCATGCTTATAAAACAAGCTCTAGTAACACCTGGTTATGGTCATTTTATTAAAAATTGTGTTTATTCACTCATTTATTCATTGTTATCCATTTTATATTTACTGACTTTGGGCTCTTATTGCATATGCTCCGGCCATCATTTTTACTTTTTTTTTTTTTTTTTTTTTTTTTTTTTTGGGAGAGGGGTGTATTACAGACTTTTTTAAAAACAGAAAAGTGAGCGCATTAAAAAAATGAACACCTTCAACTGAAGTGGTATTCGTACAAAAGCAGAATGTTTGTCATTGCACACTTTCCTAGTAGACTGATTACACTGCTACGCATGGTAGAGCTTGGCTAACAACTTAGCTACTTTGGTGAAATATTTAGTGAGTTTTCAGAACCCCTAGCAGATCGATTTAAAAAAAGAAAAGTTATGAGCTACAAGACTTTTTTCTGGTATTGTTAGAACCTTTTGGTGACTGACGTGGAAGCATTTATAGTTTACTCTTCTTAGCCATGGGTATTGACGGAGACCCTTCCCCCGTCCGTAAACACTCACAAGAGGCTTTGTCCTCCAGCAGCACCCTGCTCCAAGCTGCAATCGGAGCTCTGTGGCCAGATAAATAAAATGTGTAAAGTTGCCGCTTGCTCATCACTTCTTGTTCTACTTTCAATGCCTTTTAATGAAGAGTGTGGACAAAAACATGAAAAAGATTAAACTGGTGTGACATGTAGACAGCTGGAGCATTTAGTTAACGTACTTGAAATGACTCTTTAGGTCTATTCAGTTTTGGCCAGCAATACTTTCTATTTCTTGTTCTACCATATTGAATTGAGATAAGATTAAATACATTTTCCAGGAGCTCAAATTTAAAATGTTAACGTCTGTATTTTTACTGAATCCCATCCCTGATGTTTTTATGTTGTTCTAACCAGTGATTGTGGTGATTGTATTTTATTTGTTTTTAATTTACATTATATTTAAGGTAAGTCTATGTCTTTACTGACTTACTAAATGTCAAAGCTGATATTTGAAAATAAATCCTCTAAGATGGAGCATGTGGGCACAAATCCACAGCAGGTGGTGGATGTGGATGAAACAAACAATACAGAGTAAGTGTAGATGAGTGAGTGTGATCTATGTATGGAAAATAACTAAACAACACTTTGCTGATTCATCTTTGTCACCTTTTCCACCTCTGAGAGTTGCAGTAGCCTCAAACATTCAGCCAAGAATATGACAAAAGAGAAACATGAGGTTCTAACAGATGCCCTTGCCTCCTTATGAACCATACAACAGCAAAGGTGATGGCCTTAATCCATTTAACAGTAGAATGTTTTCCAAAATATTGTAAAAAATAAATAAATAAATAAATAAAAAGCTCTTAAATCCAGTTTAGATTAAGCTGATGTGAAAACTGGACGCTTACATAGCAGATATATTTCGAATAAAATTTCATACAAATACAAGACATCTTTGCATTTTGGGAAAAAAAAGTACATTTCACAGCCATAAGGAGAGATGATTTAAACAATATTTTATCCTTAGGAGAATGTTTTTATTCCTAAGTCATATGTTTTGAGATATACCTTTGGTTTATCTGAAAATGCAAGAGTTTTAAAGTTTAAAGACAGGAGAGTTGTAAAATCACATAGCTGTGATTCAAGGACTTTTCCTACACAGAAAATCTGCAGTGCACCTATTAAACTTAATAAATGCAATGTAAAGAATTTCTTAGAATCTTTCTTTCTCTTTGTGGTTGCTCTCTTTTGATCATTCACTACAACTTTAAAAGCATTTGAATGGTTACTAGTGACTTTTAGAAAAGTAAAATGTAAGAAAGAAGAGATTCTTTAAAAAAACTGAATTATCATTGTTATCATCAAGGTTTTAAATTCATTTATACTCTGAACTGAAATCTGAGTCATACATAATGGTGTCAACTACTTTATCTTTCCTTAGTGTGAAAGATGTAATGGTGTTTCTGATGAAATCATTTCTGTAATTAAATAATTTGTTTGGAGAATGATGGTAACTATAAATTGCACCATAAACACAGATCTCCTGCATTTTGTGAAGTGAAGTGTTTCCCCTATTTTGAGCCCAAGTAATTAATTGTTTCATACTTTTCCAATATAATGACTTGTGCTAAATTTAAACCTAACACAATCTGTATGATGTATCCCCTGTGGAAAGCAGAACCATCTGTTGTCTTTTTTTGTTTTTGTTAATACTGATGACACCAACGCTTCGATTGCAGGATTTTTCTAAACTTGGACCAAGTTGTATGTAGTTGCATTACCCTTATTTGATCTGTTTTCATTTCACATTTTCTTTTCATTTCAAGATAATTTAGCTTCTCATAAAAGTACCTTTTCTGACTTTGTTTCAAAATGAAGAATCTAATGATGAAACAATTTGTTGTTCATGGTGTTATCTGTGTGAGGCGTGAAGGGGTGCATGGAAATGTCGCAGAGTGGTATGACTGCAACAAAGATGCTTAGATTGTGTCATAGTAAATACTCCTAATGGATGCACATCTGCAGCTGGTTTCGGTGAGTATTTGGACTTTTAATGGTCCATTTACGTGCAAAATGTTTAAAGTCTGGCGTCTGAGAATTGTCAGGATTTTGATGTTATCAAGGGTAAAACATTGGTTGATAATAACCCATTAGAACCCAGTGTGACGTATGTGACACATACAGTTTCTGAGATATTTGGCAATAGTTTATGGTATGAATTTTGCTCAAATTCCTGTGGAACACAATCTGATTTTTGTTTTCGGCCCTTTAATGGACACCAGGAAACAGAAGATTACGCTAAAAACATGTTGATATATCACATGATAATAAAAGGTAAACATCCCTGAAAAAGATGGTATTTTTTATTTTACATTTTGTTAAAGGGACAAATAAAGATCTTACATAAAAATCTGGAGTGATAAGAGCCATATTGCACTTCTATATATGTTATGCTTTACAGCATTGTGTAAATCCAAACACAGAGTGACAAAATGCTTTAAGTGGAGTGATATTGTGTATTAACTGAAATTCAGAATTGAAAAGCCTCCTTTCATATGCTGGTCTTGAACTGGTGGCTGGTCATGAACGCATGAATGATTAAGCACTTCAGAATGACATCTGAAGGGTCATATGTCCTGTTTTCATCCTTCAGTTGTAAGCCTGGTACTTTACAGGATGACATTGTGGGTTATATTTAAGGCAGTGGACAAACAATCTATATAATCATTTCAAATACTGTCACATTGTATTCTGGCCTCGCAGGTAAACGCTCCTTCTGAAACCATATAAAATGGAGGGCAAGCGAAGGATTTTATAGAAAGATAATGAGAAAAATAGTTACAAATCTCTCACTGGGATTCATGGGAGCTGAATCAAAGCATGCCCAGGACTTTTGTGATTGGTTCATTAAAGCTTTACAAATCACTTTACTTGGTTAAATCCTTGTCTGTTGGCTTCAGCTATTTTGTGAGTCAATGAAAGTTTGGGGTCATAAAGTAATAGCTGATTTCTTGTTTGATTCATCAAGAGGACAGTTAATGAGTGAGAAGCTGACCCCCTCCCCCCCAACATAAAGAAAAGTTATGTCAACACCTTACAACACCTGGGCATGCTCCTGATGAGGCTGCGGATGTTCTCCTGAGGGACCTAGACTAATACATTTGCCAACTCCGGGACAGTCTGTGGTGGATAGAGCGAGACATGATGTCCCAGATGTGCTCAATTGGATTCAGGTCTGGGGTACGGGCGGGCCAGTCCACAACATCAATGCCTTCGTGTTGCAGGAACTGCTGACACACTCCAGTCACATGAGGGCTAGCGTTGTCTTGCATTAGGAGGAACCCAGGGCCAACCGCACCAGCATATGGTCCCACAAGGGGTCTGAGGATCTCATCTCAGTACCTAATGGCAGTCAGGCTAACTCTGAGGAGTACATGGAGGGCTGTGTGGCCCTCCAAAGAAAGGCCACCTCACCATTACTGACCTACTGCCAAACCGGTCATACTGGAGGATGTTGCAGGCAGCAGAACGTTCTCCACTTCGTCTCCAGACTCTGTAACGTCTGTCACATGTGCTCAGTGTGAACCTGCTTTCATCTGTGAAGAGCACAGGGCACCAGTGGGGAATTAGCCAATCTTGGTGTTCTCTGGCAAATGCCAAACGGCCTGCACGGTGTTGGCTGTAAGCACAACCCCCGCCTGTGGACGTTGATTCCTCATACCACCCTCATGGAGTCTCTTTTTGACTGTTTGAGCAGACACATGCACATTTGTAGCCTGCTGGAGCTCATTTTGCAGGGTTCTGGCAGTGCTCCTCCTGTTCCTCCATGCACAAAGAAGGAGGTAGCGGTCTTTCTGCTGGGTTGCTGCCCTCCCACGGCCTCTTCCACATCTCCTGATGTACTGTCCTGTCTCCTGGTAGTGCCTCCATCCTTTGGACACTACGCTGACAGACACAGCAAACCTTCTTGCCACAGCTGGCATTGATGTGCCATCCTGGATGAGCTGCACTACCTGAGCCACTTGTGTCGGTTGTAGACTTCGTCTCATGCTACCACTAGAGTGAAAACACCGCCAGCATTCAAAAGTGACCAAAACATCAGCCAGAAAGCATCAGAACTGAGAAGTGGTCTGTTGTCACCACCTGCAGAACCACTCATTTTTTGGGTGTGTCTTACCAATTGCCTATAATTTCCACCTGTTGTCTATTTCATTTGCACAACAGTATGTGGAATTGGTTGTCAAAAAGTGTTGCTTCCTAAGTGGACAGTTTGATTTCACAGAAGTGTGGTTGACTTGGAGTTACATTGTGTTGTTTAAGTATACCCTTTATTTTTTTGAGCAGTGTAGTTTTTCTGGCTTTTTCTGTCTAGCCTTGTTTCCTGTTTGTTAGTTCACTTGACTTGTTTGAGCTTATCCATTCCACCTGTGTCATGCTGTTTTTTCTCCGAGTATACTGTATATACTACTCGGTTTCAGGTGTCATTTGCCAGTTTGTTGTTTGTATTGTCTGTTTTTCCTTCAAGTTAATTTAAATCTCTGCGGTGCATCCTGCCTCCTGGTCTATTTTTGGGTCTTCACAACTGCTTTACGACAATTCCCAGCAAAAGAGAAACTGCTGTTCCTTTGAAGCAGTTTGTTTTCCTACTAGACAACATAGGCAAACCAAGATACAGATATCTCAATAAAAATTTAAGCCTGCAATCACAGCTAAAAGTGTTAAACCAAAACACTGAATAGGAGCATTTTATGTTTATTCTCTGTATAGACCAAATTACTTGTTTTTTTCTATTTATCCACACAAAGAGAACAATTATGTCCTCTGTGAGTGAAATGATAATGGAAAAAGAAAGATCAACGTGGCAAACATACTTGAGAAACTGTATGTTTATTTGTGTTTTTCATGTAACATTCTGTAATTAAGTTTAGGTCTATGATGCTGCTTGCTTAGGTAACAGCTGCCAGCAGGGACAAATTAACCTTTGAAAATTACAGCTAATAAAGATAAGGTTTGAATGTTTAAATCATCAAACAGTGATTTTAATCATCTCACATTAATTTACCGCTACGAGGCTGTTGTCTTTGGGGATTTGATTTTTGGATTCTCTAAGTTTAAAGCGAGATAGTAAAATTGAAGTGCAACTAAAGTATTCATTCATTCATTCATTCATTTTCCGAACTGCTTATTCCAATTCAGGGTCGCGGGGAAGCTGGAGCCTATCCCAGCTGGCTGTGGGCAACAGGCAGGGTACACCCTGGACAGCTCGCCAGTCCATCGCAGGGCCACACACAGAGAGACGAACAACCACACTCACGCTCACTCCTAGGGGCAATTTAGAGTGACCAATTAACCTATCATGCATGTCTTTGGATGGTGGGAGGAAGCCAGAGTACCTGGAGAGAACCCACGCATACACAGGGAGAACATGCAAACTCCACACAGAAAGGCCACTGACCAAACCAGCCAAGGATTGAACCAGCAACCTTCTTGCTGTGAGGCCACAGTGCTAACCACTGCGCCACCGTGCAGCCCGCAACTAAAGTACTAATGCAAAAATTAATCTTAAAAATTCTACCTAGAACCTGGTGGAAAAAAAGCAAGAAGGCACCAGTGTATAATGTGTTACCTGACTGATAAAGCTGCCCGCCTCCACACTTGGTCAATCGGCATGCAAAGCACTGGACGCACAGATCTGGAAGGTCTTATGGGACTTCACCACAGTGGGGATGAGGACTTGCAAGCATCTTTTTCACACGTTAATTAAACCCTTGCTTTTCTCGGGGAAAAGAAAAAAAGAGGGAATTGCATAAAGAGATGTCAGATCCAGAGAAAGACTGCAACATGTGCAGTGTCACTGCTAGGCTATCAGGAGAGTTTTTCCTTTAATCACAGGCCTACATCATAATGTCCACAAGCCCGAGTTTGTTCATTTGCAGTGAGTTGCAAAAACTCCATCACACCCGAAGCTCTTACTCTGTAACTCTCTGTAGATCATCTTTGATTGACCCAATTAGGTGAGTCCACCGGGTGATGCTTGCTGCTTGTTAGTGTTTCACATTGGCTTAATCATCGAATGCTGTACGTGAACGAGGTGCAGAGCAACCTGACAGAAGGCTGACACAGGTCTCCTTTCAAGTGCAAATGAAACCAGAGGATGATAACCTGTGGCAACTTCAACACCTGCTTTGAGTAGCTATCAAAACTAGTCTTAAAAAAATTTTAGTAGGTCACTGGTTTGGAGAAATATTCATGAAGCCCTACTGCTGTTCGTCAACGTTCATTAATTAATTAGAAAGGAAGCAGACCAATCAGAGTTTCACCCTTGTGACATTTATACATGTGTATCACATTTCTGCAGATTATTTAAATGTACAAAGCTTTTGTGATACATTCTTCTGACATAATGAAATGTATTTTATGAGATGAGCGACAGAGAAGTAGGATATGAAAGAAGCTCCAGAGTATCGTACTACCGATGCAGGTGAACTCCCTTGTGTGACCGATGAAGGGAAAAAAGATCATTTATGAAACGATTTCCCCAAAAGTGTCTCCCAGTCAACAGTCATGAGAGAGCTCAGCCATCAAATGTTACCTTGTCTGGCGTTCGGGGGGGAACTAATCCTTTGTTAATGCTTTGTGTGTTTTTAAAATTAAGAATGTCATTATATTTTGACAGAAATTCTTTGTCTTTGGTGAGGTTATTCTTTTTCTCTGTGTGACATTATTGCCTCAGGGCTTTCTGTATTTGGAAATAGATTAATCTTTCCTGAAGGAATGCAGTAGGCATTCAGCAACCTCAACATTAGTTATCTAGTTGGGAAGAAAGATGCAAAGTCTGCATGCTGTTTGTTGTTAAAAGACATGAAGAGTGATTGATCTCTTGAACTTTAAGCCAGAGGTTCTGAATATTTTCAAATATTTTATAATATAAATAGTCATTAGCATAAACTCTATAAAAGAAGTTAAATTCTAAAAATTTAAATTTCCAGTTTGTATCTCCAATAACAAGCAGGTCCAGCTGTAGATACTGGAACACATTCATGATTGCATTTTTTAACTCTGATTTGACCATTTGAGCCTTTTTATCGCCACGTTCAGTTCCCTTTATTCCTTTGGAGGTTCCAGTTTTGAGTCTTAGTTTGGAGCCTTGTCTAAAACCCAAATGCATGTTGTTAGTCTTCACCACATCTCTTTTAGCAAATTAGTACAAGGTGGGACTTTATCTGTCTACTGTGACAAATGACCTTTAGCATAATTGTTGTGTACAGTCAGCTATAGATTTTAGCATAATGCAACTAGTATATAGGTGAAATGCATATCATTACTAGTTTTTCAATAGACAGACAATATTTCCTTGGAAGGAATTATGTTTAATAAAGGTTAAATCTGTAAGCGATGGAGTATATTTTTACACACAGTGGTGAATCAGGCTTTTCTAGGTGTGACTTTTAGGGTATCACAATGTGAAATGCCAAGTTATATATTTATTCTGTTTGATATTATGTGCATTTTCCTCAATTTATTTGAGGGTATGGTTTTGCATGCTTAGGTAAAAGATTTTCTATTACCTTGTCAAATTATTTAAAAATTATTCTGCAATTTGCATATCTATTTAAAGTCCTCTGTCAAGAAAGCTTCATCTATAAGATTTATTTGTCATGCTTGGCATCATCCGAGTAATTTAAGACAATATATCCATCTCAATCCATATCTTGAATTAATAAATGTGTGTATATATATATATATATATATCATTATGGGTTAACTGCGTAACAGCTACTACCATCACATGTGAGCCTTAATTCTTCCTGTTTGCTGCTGACAGGTTTTATGACATGGACAGTACTATTATCAGAAACCTCTTTCACAAAACAGTACTGATGGTTTATAATAATGGGACCAGAGGTATTGAAACGATAAATTAGATAAAAGGAGGGGCTCCCAATACATGTGTTTTTATTGCAAAACCATTTTAAAGGCATTAAAATCATCAAAACGATTAAAACCTGATAAACCTCACTTATTACAGAGCTGTGGATGGGTTTAAAAAAAATGGTTTCAATGTTTCAAAGCTCAACCTACTAATGGGGAGTTAACCCTTAATTAAGTAAAATGAAGCAAAACAATCATCACATGAGCACCTGTAGCAGAGGACATACACTCACGTTACTGTCTGACATAGAGATTCTCATTCATGCATTCATTTCATTATTTGACTATTGTGATTCTATTTTCACATATTTGAGTCAAAAAGTATCTTTTGAACATCTTCAGGCTGTCAAAAATAATGCTTCACAACCAATGACAACATCTTCCAAGTATAGTCGCATATCAGCCCTGTAGCCTACTAATCTACAGGTATACGCACCAGCTTCCTTTTCATTACAGAATGCATTTTATACTTCTAATATTAACATATAGTGTTCTAAATTATTAAACACAAGTTTATATCATCAACCTTTTTCAGCCTTATGTTTCCAGCAGATGAGGTCATGTGATCAGGGTCTGCTGGTTATAAAGCAAACGTGGCTGAAAACCAAAGGTGACAAAGCCTTTGCATCAGTTAGCTCCTCCCTCTGAAACTCCCTTTATCTCAGCCTGAGACCTGCAGATGTTGTGATGTCTTTTAAAAAGCAGATAAAAACTAATCTTTGTAAATCTCCTTTGCTTACTTTTATTTGTTTTTGCGTCTAATGTGTTGTTTTGTGCATTATTGTGAGGCACTTGAAGATTTTTATCATGAAAAATGCCATAAATATAATTTACTTCCTTTATTTACTTACTCAGTTTTTAGAACTAAACTTTTATAGAGATCCCTTTTGGTATTCTTGGGATCTTCCAATTTGGGCAATATGGCCCCATGTTTTTACTGGCATTACTGATGCTTTCACAACCCACATATTTTCATTTTCCTCCTTCACTTCTCTCTAGTTTTAGCTTTTTGTATTTCTTCACTTGCAGTCACTTGGAACTGCTCCATCTTTCACTGCTGTAGTGAATTGATTGTCACAATGTTTTATTTATTAACCATCAAGAGGATATCAGTCTAGATCTGGAAATCCAGCAGGATCTTATATTTGGCAGTCTTTACAACCTTTGGCTATATTGTAAATATGGATTTGGGGAATTTTAACCTAAACTTGTCAAATTTTCTAAACTCTATTTTTGTTTATAATGTTCTAAGTAAGTCTTACTTAACATGTGTTTATGTCCTGCTAGTATGTGCTAGATTGTCTCAGTGGCAACATTACCAAGTGTGCTGCTAGGGTCATATCTGGTGTGGTAGAACCAAATTCATTCGGTCTTACAGATCTATTTTTTTCTTGCCACCGAAAGGTCCTTGTGATGTAAGCCATTTTACCGTGCTATAAAAAAGGGCTAACAAATTACTCCATGCCGCTTTCTTCTGTGTTTCCCATTCAATGTTGGCCTTCAGCTGCCTGAGATATTCACTTACTATTTCAGTACTAAGGGCCATCTTATTGCTATATTTCTAGATCTTCATTATCCAATCTTAGATAATTAGCATTGGCATTCACAGTCCCCACTAGTGTGTCCCTATTTCACCAACAGGGTGTATGATATCATTGGGGCATTCTATTCTATTCTATTCTATTCTATTCTATTCTATTCTATTCTATTCTATTCTATTCTATTCGTATTCACAACAAAGTCCCCTTGGGGCAAAAAATCAATTCAAGTTAAGTCATTGCTATCCAGTCAGTGTTCATAAACCCGATTCATAAAAGGCAATAGTTTAGTGAAAGAAACCAATAGACTGCATCACTTCTTCACTTCAATTTGACCCCCATTCTGGACATGCAGCAAGCAAGCAACAGTGGAAATAGATACGTATCCTTTTAACATGAAGGACAAGCCTCTGAGAGAACCACACTCAGGGATCCAGACATTTTTCTTGACCAGTTGGGGATGGTGAGGACAGGAAAGAGAAATCAACAGGTGCCACAACGTTTAGTCAGATTGAGCTGCTGAGAGAAGAAAACAAATTCAAGCTAATTATTCCAATACTGTCATAAATTTATAAATGGAAAATAAACAGCAGAGAGACAGAAAGGGAAAGAAGTGCTCAGTGCATCAGGGGACATCCCTCAGCAATCTCTGCCTATGGCAGCATAAGTAAGGGAAGATGAGACCAACCCTGACTGAGGAAGATTAAGACAGAAATCTTGAAGCTACAGAGAGTATCTTTGTCTTGAATCTAAACTAGAGCTGATGAGCTACATGTTCAATTCATTTCAGTTCAGCTTTATTTGTATAATCCAATTCATCGACTTTAACCCTTACCTGAACGTGGAAGGGTGGCCATCTGTCTGAACCAGTTGGAGGTAGAGCAAATGCCACTTTAAGTCAGGGATACCTCCCGAGAAAAAGAAAGCAAAACAAAAATTAAATAACTGTAATGTTGTGTACATGGAAGATAGAGTAAAAATAGAAAAGTAAACCTTTGTGTGTGTTAATGTGGAAAGCAATCCCTGTCCTCATAAACCACAGTTAGTAACTCACACGGACCAAAAACTTGTAAGTTTTAAGATACTCTCATTTGTTATTTTTCCTTATAGTGCTTGGTTGGAGCCACTTTGTTGGTATGAAAGGACTATTAGGTAGCAGGCCATAGCATTATGCTAATTTATTTAGTGTAAGAATCACATTTAATACTTGGAGCTAAACTTAAATGGGAATCATGTCTAGCAATAGCTACTAGCATGGAATTACTTAAATATTTGACATACAGGTAGATAAAGACAAGTTTGACATTTTTTATTTATCTTTTTGAACAGACTGCAAAAGCAAACAGCAGACACCTAATCACATCTCTTAAGCGAGAACCAGTCAGAAACACCATCCTGATCCCCATCTGTCATAGTAAGTTGGAGGCTGGCCCAGAGGAACTCACAAGAAATATTGGTAAATTCAATAATAAAACTGCACATGTAAGATGTTGTCATCATCCATGGTGATGCAATGTCTTCTTTTATTCAGACATATTTAAGGTGTCTATAAGCTGGGAACAGCTATATAGCATTCCGCTTTCAGCTGCAAGGAAGGGATAAATGGTTTTATAAATCTTAGACAAATACTTTATTTCTATAACAAATTTCATCAGATATGTATGGCAGCTTAGAGCTATCATCCAAATAAAGGGGATCTTTTCATGCTATTATAGTTTATTTCAAAAATGTGAAACTTGTTATATTATGCGATATTTTGTTGTAAACCTATTACATTTTAGCACAATATGTTTTGGTGGAAGATAAATTATTCTTTGATTCAAGAAACTGTATGACCAGATTAAAGAAATCTCATTTATATCTAATTTCTTTAAAGATAATGTAAAACAATGAAGCTTGGATGACAGTGTAAAATTTTTAACGTGCATCCTAAAACTAGACCAAATTACATCTTTGTTGTGCCATTGATTTGAACCAAGGTTCAAATCAATGGCACAATTATAAGGTTTATGAGGGGGTAGTGAAGTAGCCTTAGCTTAGCTAAAAACCTCAACTAAATCATGGTAGCAAGCAGGAACATTCAGTAACTTGACTTTGGACCTGGTGTGAACTAGATGAAAACTTGGGTCCAAGAAAACCGGCTTTGGAACACTTGGGGCTCCATCCTGTGACTTCCCCACTATTCTATTTAATCTCAGGATTGTGGAGGCTTAACCCAAGAATTACCTGGTGTGATATGGCATCAAGAATATGGAAACAAAGTAATTCTGTGTTGAAATCTGGAAAAGACAACTGGATAGACTGTACATTAGGAGAACCTTCCCAGGAGAGCACCATTATCGGCCTTGCCTTCCAAGGAACTCTTGAGACGGAATGTCTCGAGTGTAAATTGCCTGACGAGAGAGGAGTGCATAAACTTAGCATCAGAACCAGAGTCAATTAAAACACCAATTGTGAGATCACCAGAGTCTGGTGAGCTTTACCTTGGGATCAGAAAAAACAGGATCTCTATTGATAATGTTTTTGCTCACCCCAAACTGCTTGTTGGGCGAGGATTTGGTTCTTTTGACATGACATTGATCCACAAAGTGCCCCAGTAATCCACAACAGAAGCATCTACCTTCCTTAGAGCGGCGAAGGCACTCTTCCCTGGATAGAGAAGTGCATCAGAGCTGCATGGACTCCTCAGGTGGAACGGTAGGTGGGGTGAGGTTCTTTGCAGGTGCTTGGCCAGGATGTGGTCAATCCAATAAACTGCTCCTCCCCCTTTGATGTAGTGCTGGGCAAGCCCGTAGACCGACCCTGCTCCCGCTCATGTTCAGACAACCTGTTGTCACCAAACTGATCAGTGAGTCCAAATCCTGGGGGAGATCGACGACTAACAGCCGGTCCTTAACAGAATTAGACAAGCCTTGAAAAAATGCATCAGTTAGAGCCTCCATGTTCCAACCACTATCAAAAGCCAATGTACAAAAGTCTATGGCATAATCAGAGGCTCTGCGTGTACCTTGATGAAGACTGAAGAGTGCCCTCGCAGCTTCTCGTCCTGGAGTTAAATGAAAAACCTGCTCCAGGGCTCGGGTAAACCCAGAGAATGAAGAGCAGGAAGAAGCGTCATGTGCCCACTCTGCAGTAGCCCAAGCTTCAGCACGGCCTGTTAGATGAGAAATGATGAGTGCTACTTTAGAACAATCGGAGGGGAAAGCTGCAGCCTGAAGTTCAAAATGGAGACCACACTGGGTCAGGAAGAATCGGACGTCTCCTGAGTCCCCATAAAACTTTTCTGGGCGGGAAAGTAGGGGATTAAGGGACCCAATCATACGTTGGGGAGCCAAACTGATTCTAGCCCTTTGAAGTGGAGCTTGACCAGGGCTCTGTCGCTGAAGCTGCTGGATTTTGTCGTGATACTTTTTCACTTAGATCATGCAACTGGGAGCCCGAAGAGGTCATCCATGTGTCCTGGCATGTGACAAGGGCTCTCAGATCGCCACACAGGGAGGCAAGCTGCTCCTCCTGCTGAGCCAGCCCCATGCCCTGTATGATCGTAAGGCTTGACAAAACTGGATCTGAATCCGCTGAGTCCATATTGGCCAGTTCGATCTCGAATACAAACAAAGAGCTACGACAAACTGGCAACTAGACAGAAACGCAGGGGGGGAATATATGCATGGACTAACAAGGTGAAAACACAATCAGGTGTATACAATCAGGGAGGCAAGGGCAGACACAGACAAGACTGGGCGGGGGAAGCAGATCTGAAACAAAGACAAGAGTAAGTGATCAAAGAAAAAGCATAGTAAGCACAAGACATGAGCATGAGCAAGACATGAACCAACAAACTAAACACTGAACAAAAAACAGAGATCATGACATCTTCTGCATTGAGGATTATTGGGCTTTTAGCTTGTATGTCAGGCAGGCTGGAGCAAAGGTTTGACTGATACAAATGATATCACTAGCCACAATATGCTCTTTCTCGTGTGTTAGTCCAGACACTGACTTTCATTAAAGTCCTTATTGAACTTCAGTTGATGAAATTCCAGCACACATGGGGCTGGTCTCTTGATGTTGACAACAAAAATCTGCAACTCAAAGCTGAAGACATGGTAGCTGTGATCGCTGACACTAAAATTTGGATTTGAAAAAAGTGCCTATTCCATCGCTTTGACAAATGGAGAGTGGAGCTGAAATATCATCAGATCGGAGGGGGCAGCTCAGAATAGGGAAATGGCTCATTGTGTCATCCACCAAGTTTCTATAATGAACAAAATCCAACTTATATGAAGTAAAAAAAAATCATTCAGGATAAATATCTTGTTTGCCATAGATCTGGCTTTTAAATGCACCTGATTAAATTTAGTCTTATCCTGGATTGGTGAAGAAACAACGTGCAGGATCCATTGA
Source organism: Telmatherina bonti (assembly GCF_933228915.1). Taxonomy (NCBI): domain Eukaryota; kingdom Metazoa; phylum Chordata; class Actinopteri; order Atheriniformes; family Telmatherinidae; genus Telmatherina; species Telmatherina bonti. The sequence continues at coordinate 20,159,807 of NC_136626.1, forward strand.
GGACACATGGATTCCCTGAACTGATGACATTTTGTGTTAAAGAGACAAAGACCCATCCACAGTAGGATTAAGCTGAGTTTCACCCAAATACCTTCCCACCTTCCAGTCCAGATTACATCTAATTTTTCTGATCGAGATCCTTCATACTCCTTGACACAGTGTCCCTCTCAGCTACATGAGCCTTTAGTTAAAGCCGTCTTCAGGAAGTTTGATGAGTGTAAATATGGTATGGGAAAACCACAGGTTGAATATTGATAAGAAGTTTACAATAGATCCGAGTCATTAAGTCAGCTGTGGAGTCATTTGTTTTGAACAGCAACCATAAACAGATGTGTAAATGTTAAAAATTTTACTTATTTTAATTTTATTGGAAAAAAACAACCAAGGAAAATCCAAATGGTGCATTTGAAAATCATTTAAATCATATTCCAATGACATTTGATGAAGCATTTAAAATAATATAATTGAGATTTTTTTTTTTTGTTTAGTCTTTGCTTGTTTTTTATTTTATTTTTCAAAATAAATCAGTAGATTAAGAGAAAAGCAAATATTTGACAACATGATGGTAAGACGACAGGCATTAAAAAAAGTCATAAGGTGTTTCCAGTACACTGAGAATGGCACAAAAACTAAATATTGCAATAAAAAAAGCTAATGGAAACACCTACATTTTGAAGAAAAAGTCTCAAATATCACTAAGAAAATTTTACGCTCTTATGAGGTTGTTTTTCAGACGTTTCAATATAGAAACATATCGCAAAAGTGAAATGAAAACACTTTTTCACATTTACGTGTCCCCAGACGTGACCCAGGGGGTTATGACCAGTTAATTTCTGGTATAGATGGCGCGGTGTGGACCATACAACAGTGAAATATGGAGTTTTAGAAAAGAAAAGGAGGGAAAAAAGCTTAGAAGCGTTGTAGCAAATACCCCCCACCCCTAAATAATATTAAGTGGCTACCTTGCATAAGCCGCAATTTTTGTAAAATCTATTTCGGCTCATGAGATTTTACGAAACTTGAGACTAAAGCGCAAAACACTTTAAATGGAAACACCAGCAAATCGCAATTGCTGTTTATTGAAACTTACAAGTATTGCTATTATTATACAAAAAAAATGTAAAGGAAACACAGCTATAGAGAAATCTTCCACACATGAGGTTGGGACATACATAAATATGAATGAATGAATGAATGAATGAATGAACAATAGAATCGATAGTACAATTCCTATGAGATTCTAAATATCCAGAAAAGCATACATGAATGGTTATGAATGGTTATGATCCTTGGGTTTTCAAACACTAAATTAAAAAGACATGATTTAAAGAAGGGCCTGCATATTTCCACATTGCAGTAACTGGGGAATAAAATAAGCACAAAGTCCACCCAATGGAAGCATCAGAAAGCTTCAAGGTCTCAAAATAACCTTAATTCCCACTTTTAAAAAGTTTAAGTCTTCCTTTTTGATTTCAAGGTAAATGTGACTGTGAGATATGGAAACGTTAATTTATTTTTAAAAATGACCTGAAACCATGAACTACAAATACACTGTTATATGAATTTTATCCGAGAATATGTATTGAAGCGTTGATAAAGTCATTGGAAAGTCTTAGTTTCGACTGTCCACTAGCCTTTGTGTTGCACACAGCCATGTTAATTAATTCAGTTTAATTTTTCTTATCTCATGTCTGAGTTGTGCTCTTTTAAAATGTCATCTGTTCAAATTAAGTTCTGGCTTGAAAATCCAAGTTACCTACAGCTTACCTTAATGAACCCACCCTTAATAAGGAAATCCATTCCTGATTGAAATGTGGAGACGTTTTCATTCTATTTTCCCAACTTTTGAAAAGTTATTTTTTGAACATGATTAGGAAGACCACCCCATGTTTGTACAGGAACATGACGATACCCACACGACACACATTTAAAAGAGTAAAGGTGTGCCAAACAGATCTGCAGTCCAGATCTGTCAGCTACACTCATAATTTGGTGTATTTTTAAATAAGAAAATATAACAAAGGAGCTAAATCATTTAATTTTCCTTGATACACTATACGTTGGTTTAAACACTTAAAATTAGTTCATACAATTTCCAATCAAATATATGGTTCAATTGACTTGCAAAAGAAATTCCATCAACTATTATTAAAATTATTTACATCTTAAACTTTTGTTGGAAAAGGCATATTGATTTTACCATTTTAATTATTTGGCCAATTTTTGATTTGTTTTGACTTTGAGATTCATTTCTTGTTTATTTCCAATGATTTATATATAGATGCCCTGCGATGGATTGGCGAGCTGTCCAGGGTATACCCTGCCTTTCGCCCAAAGACTGCAGGGATAGGCTCCAGCTCCCCCACGACCCTTCATCGGACTAAGCGGTTAGGATAATGAATGAATGAATTATATATAGTTTTAGCTACACTCTGATGCTTTAGGTTTCTTTCGAATAAATCTATTCTCACCAAACTAAATTTTCTCTGTTGCAAAGCTCTATATTGAAAGTTAATTTTTAAGCAATGGCATTGCAATCCATGCGAGGTAACGTGTCAAGCTTTTATTGTGTGTGTGTGTGTGTGTGGCACTTTCTGGAATAATTTTGTTATATATTAGATTACTGGGTAAATGACTGTGTTCTTGAAATATCATGAGTGTGAAAAAAGAAGAAGAAAACGACATTTGCTCTATTTGGTACCCATAATGCTGTCTGTCAGAGGAGTGACGCCCTCTCACAGTTGTCACAAGTGCTCTGTCTCGTGTCTCCCCTTGGACTGCATTAGTGTCAGCTGCACTCTGCTCTACTCATTGTGTGTAATCATTTCTTTGTCTCCTGTGCCCTGACGCACACCTCACTGCATGCAACTTCCGCAGTCCCATTGGTCCCCCACCACCAAATCTCTTGCCATCCCCTGCGCCACTGAACTGCGCTCGCCTCACACCTAAAGGGATTGCTGTCACATTGAAAAGGCCAAGCTTTCTATGCCTGACAACTTGCATATTTCCACACCTTAATGCAAATGTTTCCCCACTGATATTGTTTAGTCACTTAATGGTGACCCCAGTCAGTGTTCCATTAAAAACTAGGCATAGTGGGACAAAACTAAAGCATTTTTGTAAATTTTTCCCTTTTGGACATTTTCTTGTCCTCCTTGTTATCAATGTACTATTGTATGCTGCACAAACCCATTTTCTGTTTTATTCGTCCCCTGTAGCATGATTTTTCTGGGAATCCAGGGTGGGGTAGGGCACATTAAAGTCTCAGAGAAACTTTCTGTTTTTGTCTGCAGACTTATTTGTGTGTTAAGATGGCACCTGGGAATAACCCCAGAGGGGTTGGCAGAGATAGAATTCAAATTAACTGGATTAAATGTGATAATAATAAAATGTAATATTGCTGTTAACATCAATTCATATGTTTTGACCGTGTCCACATTTTATTTTAATATCTTTTGTTCTGCCTTGCTTTAGCTAAAGAGGCACGTTTTTGACTAGAGATGGAGATTTTTATTTTCTACAAAAGAGCAGCATGTCAAAAAGCTGAACAAATGTTGACATTTTGGAGAAAAAGGTCTACTTTACGTGGGAGTTAGACAGCATATGTATGGCCCCAAATATTGAGTTTTGACACCTAATATAATTGATGTGAACCAAAAAAAAAAAAAAAAAAAAAAAAACACAAAATTTACATCAACTGCAATAAATCATGTGCTCTACTTTGCAATGCTTTGTGCAACATATGAACCGTATGTTGCCATATCCACCAGCTGCTTGTTTAAGGGTTTGGCTTGTCTCCACACCGCACATAGCTTACCCTGTTACCTGTCACCACCTTAGCTTTGAGAGACTTCATGTCAGCAATCACAGTCACGAGTCACATGTTTATGAATAAATTCGAGCGATAATGGTTTCAGTTCGTTTGCTGGTGTGCAGGCAAAGCTGTCACAAAACCAGTTTCAGTTCCTTTTTTTCAAAATAAAAATCATCGGCAAAGCGTTTTAAAACTTATCCTGTTCTGTTGTTGTTGTTTTGTTTTTTTCTCAATTCATATTTGTAATTTGCTGACTGTTGACAGCCACCCTAAAATATTGTGGTACTGTGAACTGTTATCAAAAAAAAAGAAAAGAAAAATAGACCAGGTCTGAGAAGGTTGACTTGTCCTTGAGAGTTAATAACTGTCATTACAATACAGTGTGCATTTTCACAATGTAGTGTTCTTTTCTTTTTGTGAAAACAAGGCGCTTTTTCTTTTTTTTTGACATCTTATAAAACTTCAGTGGAGGTCGGAGAGATTAATTGAATATATTCCCCTGTTCCATAATAGTGCTCTACACCAGTAAGAGGCCTTGTCTTTATATTATGCTAAATTTGAGGTAAAAAGTAAGGCGTCTGGCTAAACCTCGCTGTTTTCAAGGACATGCCATGCATAACACATAAATACCTGAGGGAAATGTTTTTTTTTTTTTGTTTGTTTGGTTTTTTTGGGTTTTTTTTGTACATGTTTTACAGTATATAGAATGAAGCTCATCCCGTTTCCTCCCCTTTTTAATTAACTGTGAATCCTGTGTTAGTTGCATGCTTATGTGGATTCAGCTTCTAAATGGGTAGGGGAGAGCAGAGGAGCCATATGGTGTTGTTTGACATGAAGAAATTAGGCCACCAATGCTGTCTGTTCATTGTCATCAACCTGGCCACCTGCTTTGCTTCTGCAACGGTTGAACCAGTGTAGTCCCCCCCTGCCTTCCACTGCTGTCTCCCCTGTCAGACTTGTTATAGCTTCATAAAACAAGCCTAAACAGAAATCCAAACTATTCAGGGGAAGTCCAATTTTGATTCGAAACACCAGAACAACCAGTGGAGGTTGTCTGGCTTTGCTCCAGCAAGTTCAGTAGTTTTGTCTAATGTTAAAAGTAAACAGATATGTTTGCGGCTAGAGCGGGATGATACAGATGGTTAAAGTGGCGCCTGCCATATCCTCTTAGGTTGTGTCCTTGACGTCGGGATTCTGAGTTGTAGTGCCAAAGCCCACACACCGAGTGGCCTTACTTTTAAAATAGTGTCCAACCAGCATTTTTCCACCATACCAAGTGTAAACAGGACATTTTCTCTTTGAACTTTCCTCTGAAACAGATACGCATGCACACATTTTACCAAACCCTTCATCACACTCTCGCTCTAAGGCCACCTTGCAACGCTTTGTTTGCAATGTAGTCATTTAGGTGAATTTACTGAGCTGTGTGTTGTGCCTCCGAATGGACATATGGTGGGACCAAAGCTCAAACTCTCAGTCAGCAGACAGTTACTTAGGTCGCATTACAAGCTGCCCAGTACCACTCAGAATAGACACATTTAAGCAGAGAACAACCTCTGGGGACAGACTACACACTCTTCCTGAGGCACTTAATTTTTTTCAGTGTCTGAATTAATTTTTCATCATTGTGCTCTAAGACTCAGCAAGGCTCCATGGTTTCACTGATCTACAGTGGAGCGAACTATCACATCCATTTGGCAACAACTCACAGGCTACACGCAGCTGCGATGTTTGTGGCATTGGTATGATGATAGAGATAGTTTTTTAGATTGTCCTCTATCGGATCAGCTTACGAAGTGTCCTTGACTTTCAGATGCTTGGAAAAATTGCCAAAACCCACACAACACCGGGATGCTTCAGTTTTACTACTCCTTCCAGCAAACTTTTAACTCTTTGCTGGCAATTCGGAATTTCATTGTCTTTGTATTGAATTTCAATTTTAAAGTGAATCCATATTATTGACCAATTTTGAACATATTAACAGTTAGTAATAAGCCTGTCATACCCAAAAATGTGCTTTTTATTATTTTTATGATCTACTTGAAGCTCTAAAGAGCCTTCCTAAAGATATATATTGGCCCATGTCTCAAATAGGAAGAGTTGAAAGATCTCGTTTGTGGATTTGGCCTGATCAACAAGTCTTCTAGGCCTTTGCTTGAACCTTGAGTGTGCTGGAATCCAGCCGCGTTCTGGTTTTACAGGGTGGTTTTTACTCACTGCGGCCCCTCGGAGCCTGAGGAAGGATTAAAGATTGATGAGGGCTCTCAGAATCAGTTTATTGCTCCAGAGATCCTTGCTTGTGTTATGAGTGGAAAGATTGTGTTGCTGTTTTACCTCATAGAAGTTCATGATTCTGATTCAGCTATGAAGTGTTTGACAATCAAGGTTATATTGTTTTTTTTTTTTTTTTGCTTGTTTGTTTGTTTTTCATGTTTTTGAGCAGTATAAACTTTATATTTCTAAAGCAGTACAAGAGCTGATCGGTTTGGAATATTCTAATGTGAAATGTGATGGAAACTATATGCTATCAGGAAAAGGAGCTTTAATATTTTCCCATCTTTAAAGTTAATAGGGGAACGTTCACTTACCATGATAAGTAATAACTGAGCCAGCTTGAATAAATTGTTTTTCCTCTTTGCTGCTGTAAACCAGCCGATCTAGAGCCTGAACTTCAAGAGTTCAGTTTCAATGAAACAATTTGATTATTTCAAGTAAAGCAGACTTTTTTGTTACTGATGTTAAATACTCCAGCATGTATGATCAACAAATACAGAAACTTCCAATTCCATAGTGGTTAAGCATTTAGTATATGCATGGATTTTTTGGTGGGGGGGGGGGGGGGGGGGGGGGGGGTTGTTTTTTTTGTTTTTTGTGTGTGTGTTGTTGTGGATTTAAAAAAAACAAACAAACAAACAAAGGGACTGAAAACTTTTAATATTAATTTGACAACATAGCCACATAAAAATCAAACAATGTAATTTTTTGTGTTCACTGTTTAGTCACTAAACTTTTCTGCACCAGGAAGCAGACAGATTTCATCTCTGAGCCTATTCTCAGTGCTGCTGATCAACAATATCTTCCCGTGATATTCAACAGAAGATTTTTTTCTTTTTTTAAAATTTTGAGATTTAAAAAAAAAAAAAAAAAAAAGTGTATATATATATATATATATATATATATATATATATATATATATATATATATATATATATGTATACATATATGTGTGTGGAATTTTAGATGTGTGTTTCTAATCTATATGACGTAAATGTTTTTAACTTGATTGTCTTGTTTGGTCTTTGATTGAATTATGTCAATCAGCAGGACCCTGGTTACTGCTAGATAAGGGTTACACCCTCTAATGGATCAGATCAGTTATGCTTGGGAAAGCCCAGGGCTGAAAAACATCCGCTCATTTCTGCTGTTATGCAGAAGCAAAAGGGTAACGTATTTATTTGTGAGTGCTTTTTCTGTCTTGTGACCGATCACAACACATCATGGTTTCACATGATTCTTAGCTCTTTTGTTAAATATTCTTGAACATGTATAAAAAAAAGAAAAAAAAATCTTCACAAGACATTATTGTATATTTAAGGAGTTTTTAAAATTACACTGCACTAGTAGTCAGCAGATGGAGAGATTTTACTTGTCATTTTAGTTTGGGCAGTATTTGGTCTGGTTTTCTCGCGGGACTATTCTTCATGTCCCTGCCCTGGCATATATTTAATATTAACACAAAATATTGTCTGGCTGTGAATTTAAATGTCTGCAAAAACTCCATCAAGCTTAATGGACACATTTGCACCAGACCTGAAGCAATCATACTAATCTCTTTGGGGGCAAATAACAGGCTGTATTACAACATGTTAATTTTTTGGTGTTGAGTTTAATTTTTCATCCATGTGCTATAGACTCAGCATGGCTCCTTGATTTCACTGATGAACAGTGGAGCAAACTGTCATCTCCATTTGGCAACTACACACAAGCTACTGTACACCCAGCTGCATCCTGCGGCACAGGGTATAAGGGGGAAGGGGGCCCACTAACAACACAGGGGTTTATTACCTGGGAAATTAATGATCTTAGAGACTAAGATGTAATGGCTGAGCCATCTGTAAGAAATCATCCTAGGAAAGACTTATCCCCTTTCCAATATATATCTGTCTATTCAACCATAATGCACCAGAAGCATAAATCAGCAAGTTAATTCATCCTGTTAAGATGAAGATACCACTGTTATCAAACACAATCGAATGATAGATTATTTGCAATTAAAGACTATGGATATTTCTTCCTTAAAAATAAAACTGAGCTGAGTGATGGACAGACTTTTCTACAATTCTGTTCTCTGCAAGTCTGTGGATGTTTGTTATTTTTGCTATTTTTACAATACTACTTTCTGACCTTTTGAAAATAAGATTTCTGCTGTGGTGCAACTAACTGGGAGAAGATGGGAGCTCAACAGAGTTTATGACATTACTGGTGCTACGGTGGTTTCTATGGAATAGAAGAGCTGAGCCATTGATGATTGGCTGACAAGGCACTGAACAGAGCCAATAGGATTTCTAGGCTCTATGTTTGGGGCCCACGCACACCAATAGGGAAGAGACAGCCCCCTGTTGCATGGTTGTAGGATTTGCTCTCCTGGCTCCATCCTCAGCCCTGCTGGGGCTCACCAGTCCACAGTTTTTTAGAGATTATAACTTACACTGACAGAACACAATGCCAGGAAGCCTCAGTAGTATTCTACTTTAATGGCAGATTTACTCTGTAAACCCCATAGATATTGTAGCTGGATGGTGTTGCTTTGCTACTGTACGTTCCTGATCTGTTCTGTGAAGAAGCATTGTGGGCTCGGACTGTGTGTGTGTGTGTGTGTGTGTGTTTAGGGGGGTAATGGAAATTAGGCATTTCAACTATAACTGCAGAAAAAGCTTTGGCGTTTCTCTGTGAAATTTGATCGGATTATGCAGATGATCACACTGTGGGGAACCTGGCACCAAACTTTTTCCAACTCTATTAATTTGCCAGAGTCCATATTGTATTTGCAGAATTTGGAGAGCAATATTTCAGTCTTTAGAAAGCCATTTTCCCGTAGATTAAATACTACGTTATTAATTTGATTTGAAGTCCATTATTGCCTATTAACTATTCAAACATAGTAATGGATCATTTGCTAACTTGCGAAGTGTGGGAAAGAAATAATATATTCGGAGAACAGTAACTGCTTCCAGGAGCCGTAAGGTTTTAATCATTCTAACCAGCACGATCTTGATTCTTCTTTCATTGGGAAGGCATCTAAGAATTTTAGATCCCCTCCAGTGGCTTGCACGGTCAGCAAATTTCTCTTCAACTGCCAATCATATCCTCCAGGCCATCCGCACCTTTCTATGGTGAGACAGTGTTGCAGCTGCTGCGTGTCACGTCTTTTGAACACATCCTCACCTAGACGTCCTTGTCCTTTTAATTGAGCTGTTTGCTCAGAGTGCCATTCAGCCTTATAGACTATACCCATCCCCTCAGCTGACAGGATGCAGAACCAGGAGGTTCCACGTATAAAAGCTCTGACCTTTCTTTTGTGGTGCAATCAAATGGGGCTGCCTTGGTCCTTGGCTCTGAATAATTAATTCCTCCCCTCAGTAGGAGTGTTTGCTAAACAGTGGGGTCCTCGGCAGTTCACTTTTTCTGCACCACTGCCACTGCACCCTAGGGGAGAGACGAGTGTATGCTTTAGTCTGACTTAAGATGTGCCTTTCAGAGAAAAGAGAGACAGTCGGGAGGTATTGGAGAGCTTCTCTTTACATTTTATTTCCACAGAGGAAACACAGGAGCATTAAAAGGAAAGCAAACTTGTATAATTTCTTTTTCATGCCTTCTACAGTCAAATATAACTCTCATTACACTTGTTTTACTATAGTTTTTTTCAATGATTATTGTTGTCGTGTGTGTGCATGCATGTGTGTCTGTGTGTAGGTGTGTGGGTGGGTGTTGATTAAAAAAATGCTACCGTTTTGCCGGCATATATATTTAAATTTAGAGGCCAAATGTAATGGCCATCCTATGAGTGGGCTGCTGTGCAGTCTTGCAGCCCTAACCAAAACCATTTGTTACTCTTGTCATCTCTCAAGCCAATCCCATGTGAGGAGCACATGTTCCCTTCTGCATTTGCCCCGTAACAGCATCATCTCCTCCCCCGGTATACACTCTTTCATCATCCATAGGAATAATATATTGTAGGGAGACACTCCCAAATCGTCCTCCACTGGCAATATGTGTGACAGCCACTTTGATCTCACTGTGAGAGGCTGAAGCTCCAGGAGAAATTATCAATGAGATGTGGAATGAGACCGAAAAAGAGAGGAGATGGGAGTAGTGTGTTATGTCGTGCTTCGCCATTTCTGTATGTGTGTGTTAAAAAAAAAGAAATGTCCATCCAATTAGAACATGAAATTCATTATTTAGTGCCTCTAGCTTAGGAATTTCAGCAAAAAAAAGTGTTTTGAGCATTTCTTTTTTGCTTTTAAACAATACTCTAAAAGCATCAGTCTCAGCATTTGCAAGGGGGCAGTATAGGACTTCATTAGAGGAGACAAAGACCTCCGCTCAACTTCTATGAAAACGTCATTAAAACAAAACCTTGTGATGAAGTATTACTGGTGATACAGCCTCATACCAGGTCTACATAAAAGCTGATGGATCTGTTGCAGAATAAATAATAACCTAACCTACTTTTCACTGGCAAATGTCAAATGATCAAACGCATTTGCTGAGCAACAGTGCATTAGTGGGGTATTTGTCATCACAGAATGGTGAAATGATGATGCAAGCCTTGTGTGTTTATTAAAAAAAAAAGACTTTTTTTGTGTCTGAGTAGTCCATTCTTATAAATTAAATCACTTTTTATTGACAGTGGATTTCAAAAGCTATTCATCACCATCATGTACATCTAGTTCAAATCATCTTTACTAAACTACATGATGAAGAAGATGGTTTAGACCAACAGCAACATGCAGAGATATTCTTATATAGTTAAAAGCGATCGCCCAGTATAGACCTTGAAACAAATAAATGAAGGAAAAGCAATTTGATGATTCTTTTGTCAAACTTTCTTGATTTAATTGGCTCTACAACTGAATGAGATTCATTCAAATGAACATGTCAAGACAGACTGAATGAATCTGTTTCTCCTCAAAGGTTAAAGGATGTCAGATGGATTCTTACATAGAATCACTGAAGGGTCAAAAACATTTAACAGATGTCCTGCATAGCATACAAAAAGATAAATGCCATGAAAATAAAGCAATAAAATGAAATGCAGTTTGAAATTAACTTCCATGACATTTAGAAAAAAAAAGGAAGAAAGAACAAAGGAACAAACTGAAATAAAAAGCCACACATAGCACTGCTTTCTGTAAAACAAAGGCCAATCGCACATTGGTGCATCTGCAAATGAAGAATTTCCGCTAATGAGGACATATTAGCCCATAGAAAAGTTCTAATGGTTGTAGGGAGTGGCTTGTTTTTTCATAGGGTGGTCAGGGAAGGTGCTGTCTTCGGAGAAGCTTTTAGCATTGATCTCATCCTTTTGGCATGAAGGGGGAGCTGTGGCTCCTCCTGTCTGACCAAGGTTACAGTCCCTGGGCTTCACTGTGTGCCTTCAACATTTTCTCACACTTTTCTGGATGCGCTGTGCCACATTGATTTAAATGTATCTGTTGAGGGGAAAATAATCAATGCAAATTCCCTGGCAGCGCAGCCAACAAATAAGACATGTCTGATTCATCAAGCGGACATTGCCTATAAAGGCCACTCTTTCTCCTTTGTCCCATTTTTTTGCCCATCTCTTTCCCTCAGATTTTCTCTCCTGTCTCTCTTCTTGCTTACCTCCGGGCCACTTCACCCTTTTTTACTCTGTTCACCTTTCTGTGTCTAAAAACTCTTAGGCTGAATTAGTGGAAGGAGCTTTATGTCCATGCATACGCTTACGGAATTTTATTGTAGCCACTCAATTAAGGTAGGTGCAAATATAATTATTAGACTTCTAAAGTAGTGCTGGTTTTGCAAACTGTTTTATTTTATCGTTCGCTAATTCTATCATGCAATGAATGCACATTAAATTACTAGAGCCACTTTATTATCTCTTTTTTTATCCATTGAATTGGTTCCTAAATGTATAAATCAGAATGTGGAAAAAAGAAAACATACATTTTTTTTTTAAACAATTGAATTTCATCATTCATCCATGAAAGTCCATGAATAAAAAAAAAAATCCCTCGTGCTTAACCGCAATACAATGAAAGTAAGTCAATATGTTGAGCAGGAAGAAAGTCTTACCTGACACCTAACCTTAACATTTTGTTTTGCTCTGGCTTGAACTCGGTCAAATGGTCTGGCTTCTAACAAGGGCAGAGTGTAGTCTGTGTATGTAAATTCACTACATGTGTGAGAGAAATAAAGGCAGGGGTTATTTGGAAATTCCTGTGTGATGAAAGGGAAAGAATACCCCCCAAAAAATGATTAATGTGGTGTTCAGGTACACAGAAGATTGAGTGATCCTGTCATCATGCCATATGGTACCAATTTATTCCAGCAAGCATAAGGCAAATGCAGTGGAGGAGCTCTCACGACGTTCTCCCTCCAATACTTTACAGAAGGAAAGCAAAACTGAAATAAAAGGGATAAAAATAAAAAGAAAATATGAAGGAAAATTGAAAAACAAAGTCTAAAACACAAAACGAGCGAAAATGCACACACACATTATATATATATATATATATATATATATATATATATATATATATATATATATATATATATATATATATATATATATATATATATATATATATATACATAAAATGTTTCTTTGTACAGAAATTTAATTTTAGTCATGAAAATTATTAAAATGTACTTGCTATTATTATGGGCATGTCACTACACCTACTAATCACTGTTTTTCAGGTTTGGAAATAGCACACCACACTGATGTGTTTGTGAAATGTGTGCAAGAGTGCCTCACACACAGGTGTCCATCATTTTGTTTCTTCCTACACCTCACTTATCATCAGATATCACTGAAACCAGTTAACATAAAAGCTGACTAACATCTAAAAGGAAAAGAAAAAAAAATTCTGCAAATTTTTTTTTTTTTTTCTAAATAAGAGACACATGGCAATTCAGCAAGCCTGGTGCAGCATAGGCAGATTTGTGGAGACATTTGCAACAACATAGCTTTTTATTTTAATATCATCCCTGGAATTTGGGCACATTAATTATATATGTGTGTGTGTGTATTTATAATATATATATATATATATATATATATATATATATATATATATATATATATATATATATATATATATATATATATATATATATATATATATATATATATAGAGGAGGGGGAGAAATATTTGTTTGGATCTGAGGGCTATAATTTCACATGGTTTGTTAATCTTCTGTTACTTAAACAGAGTAAGTCCCAGAAATAGATATTCTGAATCTGGCTTGGGGATTAAATATTGCACGATACATACTATGTACTTTCATTCCTTAGATCTCGCAATGTGAATATTAGATATCAGAGCTACATGTAACCTTACTTGCTTTGTTGCTTTGTTGGTATGCACATATTTTAATAATAACTACTAATTTAAAAACTTATTCACACACACACACAGAGAAACAACTACACAAATATTATATATATATATATATATATATATATATATATATATATATATATATATATATATATATATATATATATATATATATATATATATATATATATATATATATATATATATATGTCTGTGAGTGTGTGTGTGTGTGTGTGTGTGCGTAATACATAATAAATAAAACAAAAATGTTCTTAAAAGGCCTATTCTGTAAAACAGGACTATTGCTAGGAATAATCTATCACTAGGCAGCTTTTGCATGGTTTGACATTTTGTGACGTTTCGATGACACACCCACTGCGGTATTTTCAAATGAATGTGACTTTATATCTCTTTCTAATGTTGCTCAAAAATTAACTTCCACTCTCTAATTTCAAGTCCTGAGTCATAAACAGAAATGAGTGTCTCAAAAATGCAAATGGCCATTGGCAGAGGTAGAACAGGTTAGGGAGGTGGACTTCTACCACTTTTCTTTTTCACTACCTTGTTATTTGTTGCCTCACCCCTGCAGGGCATGCTGACAGGAACTGATAAACCTCTTTATGGGTTGAAGTGAATTGGCTCCTGTTATTCAAGGTGTGGAACTGCTCAATGGTGGAAATAAAAGACTTTATCCACTGTCCATCTGCCCACCAGTCTCTCTTTGCCCAGTTTTCGGGATTCCACAAAGCTGTGTCCAATTTGTGCATGTAATAGCCGTTTGGCTGGAAAACAACGTTAAAGTCTTTTGAGAGAAATACATTCTTTTTACCAAATACCTCATTTGAGCACTGTCCTAATAGACACAGCTTCCGCCATGAAAAATAAATTGCACACAAAGAAAATATTTATAGGTGCAGCTAAAGTTGTGCTATGTGGGTGGATTACGTGGGTGCAACACTAAACAGAGAAAAAGGATTTGCTTCTAAAGGAGCAAAGCCAGAGCTTTAATTTTTACATGTGATCAAGAAAATAAAGCCAACAAAATCTTTGCAAAATTACTGTTATGGCTTTTGGCTTTATTTAAAGCTTGTCTGTTATTCTATCAGCATTGTAACAATGTTATGGTTTTTTTTTTTTTGTCTTTTTTTGTTTTTTTTTCTGATAAAAACTGCAGTGGGGCACTATCATACACACAACAGCCATTTTACTTAACAAAACTGTGAAATTCCAAGCAATCCAATGCAACTGTTCTGCTATGGTTTCTACTTTTACAGAATTTTCCTCATTCCTGTTAAAACAAAAAAATGCTACTTTGGATACAGCTGATTTTCTTTGGTGGTGTTCTTGGTGAAAATCCTATAACCACATTCCAAAATATCATGTTACCTGTGTTTTAGAGAAAAAAACATTTGCTTGACATTTTGTTTGTGAACATAAACACACCAAATGGATCGCATTGTGTTCTTACTCTTTAATTTTTATTCTAAAAGTATGGCACCGACATGTCACTGCATTTTCCAATGAAAGTGCATGAGGTAAAACCATGTCATATTATTTATTTATTAGCAAACTCAAGAACTATTTATTTGTATTTATATTATTTAGTTATTTTTTCTTTCTTTTTTTCATGATGTATTATTGCAACCATAATTGCCATATTTAGTCTTCTAGAAATAAATTGTTGTTCTGTCTTCCTCACTACTTGATGTGGAAATATTTCTTATATATTACTCCCTTTCTTACAATTAAGCAAACAAACCTCAGAAAACAGCACCTATAACTATAAAGCAGAATATGTGACAGACAGAGAAAATAGTTTAAATAATAAATTATTAGATTATATTATAATATGATTAAAAGCTATTAGTAAGGTAAAGTAGCCAAATAACTATATATATATATATATATATATATATATATATATATATATATATATATATATATATATATGTATATATATATATATATATGTATATATATATATATATATATATATATATATATATATATATATATATATATATATATATATATATATATATATATATATATATATGTATATATATATATATATATATATATATATATATATATGTATATATATATATATATGTATATATGTTGTACAAAATATTCTGCATGGTACTTGTTGGGGACTGGTTTGACCTACAGTCCAGTACCTGTGAGCTCTTCCACCTTATGCCTTTCTGATGTGTTCAGAATGTGGTTTCCAGTTCCATGGATGTTACTGGAAAGGGTGCTGTGTTGAAGCCTGCCTGTATTAATGCACCATCATAGAAGTGTAAATGAGCTTCACCAAAGTCACTGAAAGAACCCCATACTCTTACAAACCCTGGCATTTGGAGTGCTCGATATAAACCCTTCAGTTTATTTTTATCTTTTCAACAGGCAAATCTTCCTAAAAGAAAACAAAAATCTAATTACTGTACAGATGTCATTGTGAGTGTTCAGGATCCTCCAAGTTGAGAGATGTGCTGTTTTTTTTAAGCAATGCTCGTGAAGATTTAAATGATTTCACTGTTGAATGTGGAGATTATATTTTTGCTTCTCAAAGACTCATCCTATTATGGATCCTGCTTTTGTGTCAAATCATTCTAACAATCTCGTAATAATGCCATGAAGCTGATGTCACCTGTACCCCTTTTGCCTTTTCTTATGATGTTCTCATTTTTTAATTTAGAGATGTAGGACATGTTTTTGGGGAAAAACTTTATCACAGTCTGAGCCACGATAAGCAGAGAAACAGAAAAGTAATTATTAAATGAATTAATACATTTTAATTATTTTTCGAGCATGAGTGATGATCTGTTATTTTTACTCTTCGGCAGCATGGCACTTGAGTAACAATTGACCAGCGAGAATAAAGGTGTGTTCACTGTTCATTACTGACGGTTTATTTAGGAAAGAAAAGTGACTGTTAACCTTGATAAAGCAATGCCTGATGAAAAGCTGAGGTAGATGTTGAAACTAATCTCAGGGCCAGACCTACACCACATGCATAATTCTCTCTGTAAGTGCTGCTTCATCACACACTTTGTGCATGTCTGTTGCTAAACTTTACACTTACAAATGATTGATTGAGAATTTTTTTTTTTTTAACATAATGACATATAATAACAAAAATAGAAATAAAGAAAACAACCAAAAAGGGAAAATATAATAGTTAAATTTAGTGCTTACATTTTTATAATCCCACACCAGTAACTTAAAACAGTCATCAAATATTAAGCCATTATTACAATCACTACCAGGCACTGAATAATCTTATCATAAAAACAATAGTCATATTAACAAGATTCACTACGTACAGTCAAAATAACCCAAATAACTAACATTTTTATCATGAAACTATACAATATTAACAGTCGTGCTAACAACATTACAGTAATATCCATTCATTCATTCATTTTCCGAACCGCTTATTCCAATTCAGGGTCGCGGGGAAGCTGGAGCCTATCCCAGCCGGCTTCGGGCGACAGGCAGGGCACACCCCGGACAGCTCGCCAGTCCATCGCAGGGCATTACAGTAATAATAATATTGATAATACTACTAAAGTTATCCTTATTACATTATATTATCTATTATCTTATAGCAATCTATTACAATCATGGACTTACACAGTAATACTACTACTACTTATAATAATAATAATAATAATAATAATAATAATAATAATAATAATAATAATATTGATGATGATAGCAACCAATATAATGACAATAATAACAACCAGAAATACTCAGTCTCTACAATACTTTGTAATTCTTTACCATTTCAGGACTGTTTGATTACCGTAGCTTTATTTTAAATGAAAGTAATTATTCAACAATGTTTGGCAAATAGTAATCCAAATTAATTTAGTCCAGTTAACAGCATTTTATTACTGCATTATGAGCATAAATGTGCAATATGAAAAAAAAGAAGTTAAATTGAAAATATATCAAGCCCTTCTGATACACCTGGCTAGTCTAATGTCTGCCAACTGCTGCAGAGATGCAGTCTAAACGATTTATTAAAAATGTTGTTTTCAGCTAGTTTTACATAACAGACACTTTCTTTTTGGGTTCACCATGCCATCATTTCTGTATCACACTGAAATAAAATCAGTAGAAATATTGCACAGGCTTGTGCTCACTGTAATGTAAAGAGATTTTATCTTTGAACATAGAACTGCCTCATAATAAGAACTATATTTTTGTGCGTAAGTACTTTACATACATCAGTTCTTTACAGTTACATTAAATGCTGCATCTCTACTTAAATACTTCAGTCACTTATAAATAATATATCAATCCACTGAAGGAGCTGTGGATGTGTGATTGTTGCATGGATGGCATAGCTCTGTAATGGGAAGAAATAAGAGTAGGAGTCAAAAAGCTATCTCCTAAAATAATATGAAGATCACCATAAAGTGCCATGCAGAGATAGCTTACCTTGCTTCTGTTCAGTTCCTACATTGTTCTGAGGAGGGGTGTCTGATTTGGTATCTTTATTTTAAAAAAAAAAAAAAATAGCACAGTGTCACAGTTCAGGTCTGATACACATGGCTTCCTCTAATATGTTTACTTATTGAATGTCACTTTGAACAGTCGACAAAAAATTCTGGTTAAATGTCAAATTGTTCAAGGTGGCTGGAACCCGTTACGCTCACTTAATATTAGTGTCTCTTGACTAGTTTAAGAAATACAGATGACAAGGATCCAAATCCATGAACAGCGATGGCTAGACTGTGTGACAGAAAATCTCTCCCCCAAGCCACATATAATGGTACTGTTTGCATTGGGAATGGAACAAGTACAGCTCAAGATGGATGTTTAGTTTACTGTAGTGCTATCTGTGGAGTGTTGGACTGCTTTTAGTAAGTTATCAAAGCCATCTGTTTGGGCCTTCGGGCCAAGGCTGATTAATTTAGCCATTGAATCCAACTGTCACAATGGAACCAGAGTCACAAGGGCCCACAACAATATTTCTTAAATGAATTGAAGGACGCGCAAGACATCATCATAACCTATGTGATGTTGTTTTTTCCTTTTGGAAATACACAAGAGAGAAATGGTTTCAGGTCATACTGGTGTGTGTCATTACAGAGAGAAAAAAAAAAAAAAAAAAAGAAAACATTTTGAAAAGCAATGCCTTGGAAGAGTTCAGGATCATCGTTGTTGAGTGTCCAGTGCTCTGTGAGATGGCATCTGAGACTTGTGAACTCTAGCAAGAGAAATGTGAGTAGCTCTATAAAGAGGTAAATGGCAAAATCTTGGTTTATATTGATTGGTGTGATACACAAAGGCTTCAGGCCAAGAATAGGGCAATGACAGCTGATGGTTGTTGTTGAATCTTCTCAACACAAACTGTCACTCAGATTTTCAGGTTTAATGTTGAGTTTGACTCGCCACAAAGTTACAGTTTGTTAGCAATGAGTGAATTACCACACAGGTAGTACTGAACAAAGCTAGGACAGCTTTTTTTTTTTTTTTTCTTATTAGCATTTAGATGGCCGTGCTAAACAGGATACTGCACAGGACAGAACATAATCGCGACACTTAATTCATTGACTCCATGCTAACCTCTCACAAATACATCAATAAAAACAATCACAGGTAGTCCTACACTCCCCATCCTTGCCATTTGAATTATTTCAATTCAATTTAACTGCGGTGTCCCACCCTCTCAAGCACCACAACACTCCGAGTGCTCAGTGAATTTCTATTTTGACCTAATAATCCAGAAAACAGATTTCCCTTTCAGACCAGTAAGCTAAGCGTCATTGATAGTTAAACGAAGACATTAGCATGAGTCGGTGGTTAATGACATTGTTTAATGGTGTGTTCACTTTGTTAATATGGCCGACAACACAGACACATTATGCTCACAACTTTAAGTTGTTGTGATTTCAATATAAAGAGTCACTTTCAAGGATAAGTTCACAAATTTTCAAATCATTTTCATATGGCTTTTTGCCCACAGACCAGTCCAGAGGACAGATAAATAGGGAGTGATGACTGGTCCACAACTGCTAATATGACAGGGGAATTTTTGTTAGAATGTATTTACATAGATTTTTAGGAGGGGTTGGGGGATAATCTCTACTATATATACAATTTTTGAAATATTAAACTTGCTTACTGCTAATTTGATCTAATGATTAATGAATCCTTGAAACTGAATAGGGAACGATGAAAAATACAAGGCCTTTTCAATTTGTTATGGCGTCAATATGTGTCCCTGACATTTGAAAATCATTGTCATGGAAAACAAATTGAGATTGTTTGTTTCTTCATGAAATGATTTGACACAGAAATACACGCAAAGAGCTCTGATCCCAAAGTGAACCTCCAAAATAGCTCAAGTAATTAGTATAATCTCTCTATGATGCATTCACTGCTCATAGTTAATT
Source organism: Telmatherina bonti (assembly GCF_933228915.1). Taxonomy (NCBI): domain Eukaryota; kingdom Metazoa; phylum Chordata; class Actinopteri; order Atheriniformes; family Telmatherinidae; genus Telmatherina; species Telmatherina bonti. The sequence goes on from NC_136626.1 coordinate 20,179,642, forward strand.
ATCGCACATTCCCCATCCATGATCTGCAGTGTTCATGGATCAAACGCTCCAACTGCAATGGGAAGATAGAGGCATCTGTCACAAGTCTCATTTTTCAGAAACCCTAAGCTCCATGTGGTCATCAAGCTGCATCTTCCTGTGCTCAAATGGGAGAAGTGGGGAGAGAGGAGGGGGCAGTATTTTATAACTGTGTACTTACGTCTCTCTAATTGTGGGATTTCAGACTTGAATGTGTTACTTTTCTTAAAACCCTCCTTTCATTGCATTCAGCGCCCCTTAAAAAGCAAGATGCACTCAACCTTGAGAATGTATCAATAATTCAAACACATCATCCTCTCATAATGTAGCTGTCTGAAATTGGGGAGAGTGTGTCTGAGGGATAATATTGCACTCAGTCACATCTGACTAGCTGTCACCTGCTAGAGCATGGCTACACCCAACTAATAAATGCACAGTCAAAGCAAGCACATTTTCATGATTTGCAGTACAGTAACTGCTGCTCTTAGCAGGAAATGTGACTTACAGATCCTGCAACATTCAGATAGTAAATAATTGTAGCTTGCATTCATTTTTTGGACTGGTCTGGAGTTAAAAATTGATTGAAAGGGATTTCCCAATTCTGTTCTCTGATCCCGGTCCTGATCGGAGTCCGTTAACATAAATCATATTTACAGTATTGGGTCAGCCTTAACATGAGCAGATATTCACTACTATTTTTTTTCAATACAGGAGTGCACACTTAGCATTAATGTGAATATTTGGATTTTGACAACCCGGCATGAATGAAATACTGATGTTCAAATATCAAAGATGCTGTTTAGATTTTTCAAAACTACTTTATTGGTTTGCTGAAAAAATAAAATTGTTTCATTAAATCAATTGGCTCGTTTTTTTTATGGGTTCAGAAAATCACTTGTTTAGCGTTTGGTATTTAAAAGGAAGGTTGTGACACTAGATTGTGATTGGCACAAGCAAACCATGGATCATACAAACAGGTAATGCTGCTAAAGTTCAGTTTTTTGGCAAATTTAGCAACAACATCTGCTTTCATATTTGATTGGCAGTGTCAGATCCCGCCCCTGTGGTCCCACCATACACTTTACACACTGTACCCGAGCTTTTCACCATAAATGTCTTTCAGTACAACTTCATTATGTTATCATATTAAATGACTCGCAAACTGAATGGTGAGGTCGGCTGGGTCTATTACCTGTTGTCATTTTCAGTGATAACAATGATTTAACTTGACTACCGAAATTAGGTTCATTCATCATTTTGTTAGAAAATGAATCCAAATTTGTCTCATTTTGGCTGCCTCCCAGAAACTTTTGATACAAGATAACTAAATATGGATAATTAGTAGATATAAAAATATAATTAGCCACCTTTAATCATGGTGGAAGTTTGTCTCATTCATTGTCGCTCCAGCATCAGTTCACTTGTGGGAGAATATTTCACTGAAGTAATGCAATCAGAGATGTCTATCTCTGAGAAGTTTTGGCTCAATTAGTCCTCCTGAGCACTCCAGGCTGAGTGCCTGGCTAATTTTATCCTCTACTCAGCACCTGCAGTGCAGTCAATACACTCTATCATAAACTTTATGAAAGGGAAATATTTAAGTGGAATATCTTTGCATGGGTTATTCATATGATACTCAGAATTTAGAGGTTTTGTATTCACTTCATCCAGAGGAATCCATAAAAAGCTGAAATGTCCACAAAATGATAAACATGATGCCGATTAAATGAAACATGAACAGTCAGTGTGGCCTAATTTAGAGCATACACCAACTCATCTTTGTCTATTTGATCATCTTGTTGAGTCTCCCTGCAACAAACAATCCTGAAAATGAACAGTCACGGAGAGATAATAGCATTTAGTTTCAGTGGAAATATGCTCTGCTTCCCCTGGGCTGGAAGATATCTGGATGGTTGCGTGAAAAATTGCTCCGAATTCTGACCAATGAATCGTTTTACACATGCTTTAATGTATTTCATAAATAATCTGCCTGAGAAGGTAATTAGTGCAGGTGTTTACACATATTTCTGCCATCAGGGTGCACAGTAGGATCACAGTTGGCTGAGTGAGTTTTAGGTTATTAAATTAGGCCCAAGGTAACAGGAAGAAGGATGAGCTACAGTTGGGCAGGTATGAGCAACAACGTGTTTCTCTATTCATCATCCGCACAAAAAAACATATATTCAGAAAATTATGCAGGTTCGAGTTATCTCCCATTTGAGGAACAGATTTGGTGTTTGCATAATCAGGCCCGCGGTGTGTGGAGAAAGATTTTTCATCTTCGAGAGCAGAGAGAGGTCAGAAGTAGAGCGACACGTCCCTGGGTGTTTTTTTTTTTTCAAAAGGCCAGAGAAGAGCAAGATCCAAAGACTGATGAATTAACCGGTTTAACGTCACAAGACCAATGGAAAATGAAATAATCATCATTATTGTCTTCGAAGTTTTGCATTAGACAATACAAGAGGAGAAAAGATTTGTGTGAGCACATACAATGCCGATGTTTTGCGAAATTCTGTTTTGCAACATTCACTTGTAAACTGTACGAGTCATGGCTGCTGGTTGGCAAAAATTTCCATTCAGAGCAAAAGGCTGTCTGTCATTCTCCTTAAAGTGATGTGACCCTCTGTCAGCTGGGTGCTTGTATCCCACTGGAATTGGTATTAGGGCTTTTTAGTGCTGTGTAAACTCCACTGATGATGACGGATCTTTCCCTGAGGTGAAACTGATTGTTCCACTGACCCAACTTCTTCAGCTCAGACACAGAGCAGCTCTCATGTCATCGGCTGAGGCGAGTAACTTACAGAAAGCAGATGTCTCCTCTGACAATGAATGTTTACACACGGGTTTAAGCAAAAAAAAAAAAAAAAAAAAAAGGTTTAGCATGTCTGCTTTGCGTAGTCCATGCACAAGATGTCCAGCATGCTAAAAACATTGTAGATTTTCTAGTTTATAGAAAGAAATGTGTTTGTTGTTGTTTTTTTTTCTTAAATCTATGATTTATTTTTAATATTTTTCACGCTGACTAGTTGGTCACATATTATCTTTCATTTGTTGTTAGAACAAGCAAAAGATTTATTAGTGCACAAGTAAAAGAGATGCTGTAGTCTACATCAGTCCAGTTGGACGGTTCATGAAAATATAACATCCTTATCTAATGTTTGTGTTTAGTTGTTGTTATATGTTTTTTTTTTACTCACTGCCTGTGCATACACACACATCGCTGTGTGTGTGTTTAGTATCAGGGATTGCCATTGTCCAGGCTGCTATTTTTTTTTTAAAGACTGGAAGATGCTTTAATATCTATCATTATTGTCGACATTTTGAATTGAAACTATGGGATATTTTATAACTCAAAACATGTTCTCTCTTTCAAATTACATTTACATGATTTAGGCTAATCTATTGCTGAGTGTGAAAAAATATACCTATTCCACATCCCCACTATAGCCCTCAGGAGTATTTTAATTTCAGGCTGATTTTAGTCTGCGCTCTCTTGCAGCTATCAGTGTTGGTTTGACTCATGCCTAAACTGACGTTGGTAATGGATGTGCTCTCAGAGTTGCATGGAAACTCTGCTTTTCCTCTTTATTGCATAAATTCAGATGAAGTGGAGACTGTAAATTGCTCAAAAGAGCATTGCTATTCGTCCCTTGATGTACAGGCAACCCATTCAGGATGCTGTGAAAGGAGATATGTTAAAACTCCTGTATAAGTGAGTAGGGAAATGCTGAAAAACCTGCTGTCCTTTTTTAGAGGACGCTAATGTTATGCTGGGGCTTTTCCCAGCATACTGTGCTTGGCCGGATGAGGTACACCCTGGACATGAGTTATTTGCAGGCTCACCCATAGTAACCTGCAGATACTATGGGTTACCCATCGGTCAGATTGGGTCTTGAAAGTTTTAATTGTCGGCCAGGTGGGACAGATCATTAAATGAGATGTGTGTAACCTGTGATCCAACATCGTTTACCGTTGCCACCTGCAATTTATACTTTGTTCTCAAGCACATTTTTGAGGCCACATATAATCAACCTTTAATTTAATGTTTAGCAAGTATTCAATAGCAGCAGGGTAGAATGTGACAGATTTCGAAAGCAAGTTTTGTTGTGTGGGGCAGGTTGGGGCAGACAAGATTATTCTATATATGCAGGACCAGAAAAACCCTGACCTGCGAATCACTGCAAGACAGATCAGCAGTCTATCACATGGCCAACACAGGGAGGCAAACAACCACTCACGTTCACTCACACAGACAATTTAGAGTTATCAGTTAACCTAACATGAATGTCTGTGAACTGTGGGAGGAAGCCAGAGAACCCACAAAGAACCCACACACACACCGCCAGAAAACACAAACTCCACACAGAAAGGTACGACATAAACCACTTTTCCCATATATATATATATATATATATATATATATATATATATATATATATATATATATATATATATATATATATATATATATTGCTTTGTCTTCAAGAAATCATTCTTAAACAAATAAAACAGCAAATGTTTTTTTCTTTTGTTTTTTTTTTTTTTAAGAGATCTTATTTCTGGCTGGACCACATTTGATTGTTTGGGAAATATTTGCTGTTAGAAAAAAGGTTTGTATAACATTTTGACTGTAGATAACAATCATCTAAATGAGAAGAAAAATAATATGGAATACTAACTCTTGCATTATAGTTTTCCACAATACTTAAAAGAACTGGTAATGACGAGAGGTCTTTTAGCAAAAATACGGAATGAATAAACTTTCACATGAAGTACAGGAAACCATATTTTCTTTTATTTTTACTAACATCACCAGTTTTCAATAACCATCTTCAGTTTGTTATTTACCCAACCCTTCCTCATGGCCGGTGTTGCATGTCAACTCTGACTTTAAAGTGTGTTGCTTTGCATTCCACCTGTCAAACTACACCTCCCCAAATGTGTGTGGTACAGTCCTGAAATGGCCAGGCTGGTGTTACATTTGCAGAGTTGTTTACAACACAAAAGAGGTATTGAAACATAATCAGTGAGAGTCCAAATTGGATCTCTAATAAGTTCCATTACAGGTGAACTGACGTGTGATGTAGCTCATTTGTAGTATATGTCACTAATGTGTGTCAACTGTGTGCTTTGGTCACTTTAAATTTTTCTGTGCACAATGTACAATTACTGTAGTGTGTTATACACATTGATGTGTGGGCTAATTGCAGAGCATTGAAGTATCACACTCCTTGTTTACAGGTTTTGGGCATCTGGGGGATCATGGCTCAAAAGCATAGCTGGTTGAATGATAGAAAAAAAGAAGAAAATAAAAGCATTTGAGCAATAATGTTCATTTCACTAAAATTTTGGGATCAAAACTCCCAAATGCCAGAATCAGACTGTAGGTGTGTCTATTTTGAGGGGTTTTAACATCTGACCTCACCACAAAGCCTTTGGGGACCTCATGCTTTGCAGAGATGTATATCTTCCTCATAGTCTTCTTTTCTGTTTGCTTTTTTAACTGTTGTTTTTAGTGTGCAGAGCAGGGATCTCACTTTTTTATGTGCATGTGCAGTGTGTGTTTTGCACTAGTCATAACAACTCTGTCATCACTGCTGCATTATAATAGCTTAAAGGCTTTCGTTTTTGAAGGATTTCATATAATTTGCAGGGATATTTTTTCTTTTCAGATGAATGGTATACATTCTGAGGAGTAGGAGGGCCATGCTAAAACATTCAATTTGGATGTGCTCTGTTTCAAATCACTACACTATATAATTATGTGGTAAACATGCTAATGTGTGATGTGTAGCTGTTATGAACTTTATTCATTTATGAAGCTGTTTTGATTAACCTGCCCCGAAGCTATAGATGAGGGGACTGAGAATGTAAAACCTTTGGAAAGATATATTCACCGCAGCATATGTGGGAAGCATAGAGAGCAGTTATAAGACATGCTGCTTTTACTTTTACCCAAACTGCACTGTTTCATTCCAATGCAAAAAGATAAATGAAGATAAAACAAAAGAAATACTTAATAATATCGTAATTTAACGTGCAGCTATATTCTTTCATTTATTTTCTTAAACGTTTCATCCGATTAAGGGTTGCAGTGAAGCTGGACCCTGTCCAAGCAACCGCTGGGAATAAGACGGGGTACACTCTGGACAGGTCACCATGCCATCGCAGGGTCGTTGCAGCAACAGTATTTTTTGTGAATATCATGCACCTAATTTTTGACCTAAAATTTTATGCAAAAATGAGTTTCACTTAGTTTCGAGTAAGACTAGGATTCTCTGTTTGGCCAATTTCTGTAATATTACGGGACACCCACCACAAATGTAAAATGCTAACTCGTTTGTCAAATGGAATATTAAAATCGGCATCTTTCGATGGAAAACTTGTGTGTTTTAGTCCGTTTTGTTTATTGCTACATTACACTTAGTTTTGGAGGCAAATTATTGTGAGAAACTAAGCACCCATCAACTCTTATTTAAACGTGTAAAATGCAATCTGAAATGTCCTGAGCCCAATTTTACTTTGCTAAATGTTTGACAAAAATAACATTAAAATTAATTAAGTTTTTTTCCTGCCTTTTTGTTGAAGCAGCTCAAGTGGGTCTTAAAGGTCAGGTTTTTTTCTTTCTCTCTTTTTTGACCTTGTGAAAAATATCTCAATAACTAAATTAAGATACTTTCGCTATCCTGTCACTCCAACACCTGTGTTGATATTAAAAAAGAAAAAGTCTTCCTGGAGTCATGACATTGATGTAAGTTGTTGCTGTCTCCTTGGAAACGCCTGCATGAGAGCTTTCAGACAAACAGGCTATGCAGCTGCAGCTAATGATGACTGAAAATTCTCCTATTACTTTGATTATACAGAAATAGTTCTGGTGTGTAACATTCCACTATCAAACGAACCACAAAGTTCTGCTTTAAAAAAAAAAAAGGAGGAAAAAATAAAAGCCTGATGGAAATGAAAGTGGCGATAGGACAAACCTATCCCAGCATTTCAAACAAAAGCCTGCAGTGTAAGCAGCAAGTATCATTTTAAAAAAACTCAGAGGCTGATGGTAGATCCTGTCCCAAATTCCATATATCAGCTGAAAGCAGCTATTATCAGCTGACAGGGCTGCGCTTGAAATAAGTCACAAAAACGTTGACATTTTACATCAGGACCTGTCCGTCAACTTCAGCAGTTTGTTTATTGCTATTCTCCAAATCATAGACCTTTTCTTTACACTACGTAAAAAGATTAAGCCTTGCAAATTATGCCAACTTGTCCCCATCCCCCACTTGCCTCATTTTTCTGCAGTGGGAGGGTTACAAATATTCCATCATTCATTCTTATTTTGCAGCAAGTAGAGATTGCTTCAATGTGTTTTTGTCTTTTAATTTGAAACCAAAGCAGTATTTCAGTAAAAATTATATCTTAAATTATTAGTCGTTTATATATATATACATATATATATAAAATATTAATAGCATCAAATTCTCAATTCGTCTGTGTTCAAAGCATGCTGAAATACTGCGTGTTCCATGTGAATCCATCCATTTCATCAGATTGCTGCTTGTGGAATGTAGCTTTGCCTTGGTCTGAGGCTTTAATTAGAATAGGCTGTTTTGAAGTTGGACTGGTTATTATCTGGCTCATGGAATGAGGACATATTTCAAATTGTGGAGAGACTCAGCATATGCAGATATGTATCAAATAGCAAGGCACATAGATGATTATGATTCCATGTCTTGCTCTTGTCACCGTTGCTCCGCCTGTCTCCAATTTGTCATGCTATGCTACTGTAACTCGCATTACAAATGCTTCAAGCAAAAGCTCAAGGACAAGTGAGTGGGAAAATGTGATCTTATACTATGTGAATCTAAAAACAAATCAATAATGATAAAAATATAAAAAACAAACAAATTGACGAACAATGACCCGTTGATGCCTTGCCTGTATAAATGTGATTGCAAACACAAATAAAAGACAGCAGCCGTTGTGTGAGTTTAATTGTATATATATGTTGGCAGTGCCACACATTTTAGAAACAGTAAATGCAAATAACAGGTTCTGCTATAGAGGCCTAATAATCCTTTACTTTTTTAAATTAAGAATTAATCAGAAATGTTGTGCTTGACTGCTGAAAATGTCTGTTTGATGTTTAAAACATATGAACATAAATAAACTTCAGTGAAGCAGAAATGGAGCCTTTTGATGTAAAGACATAATTATCTCACTCTTTACACAGTGGACGTTGTGCTTAAAAAAAAAAAAAAAAAAAACTGTGGGAAGCCCTTCCTGGCCATGTGGCTTAATGTCTTCAGCTGTGTTCTCTTTAATTACACCAGGAACAATGAGGGCAGTTGTCTCAATACAGTTCAGAGTGTAACATCTTTACAACATGGAGAAGCTTGGAGAAAGCAGCTGTCAGCACAGATTTTTTTTTTCTTCTCTCAGCCTCCCTTTATCTGCTCAGTTTCAATGTTGCTAAGCACCAGGCCCAGGAGCTACTGTACATCTGTGAATTAAATGTATTCAAGTGTAGAAAGCCTTGCAAATGTTGATTTCATTTAATTACTTCAGGGTGAAATCACTTAACATTTATAATCTCAGAAAACTTTCATTGGTACGGTTGTGCTGGATGAGCAGGAACCCCAGAGAATATACTAAGAGACATTAGACAAGTTTAACCAGACATGTAAGGACGCAAAAAGCTGCCTCCCATTTTTATTTTTAAAAAGGGACCTTAGCATGTTATAACATGACCGTTCATTGTAAAAACGTGAAGTGCATCCCGTTTTATTGTAGAACATGAAACACATTGCATCGAGCAGAAACGTCAAAGTTCTGTTTGTCAGGGATTAATTGTTCTACTGAGATTTACCGCTGTACACGCAGGAACGTGGAACAGTTACGAGTAACACACGTCACCTGCCTGCACGCAGTGTGAGTGCATCAGTGTGTGAGTGTGTGTGTGTGTTGCCTTTGGTCAACACTGAGGCTACAGCTAGTTGCGCTTATGGCTTTGGTGTGTTCTGAAAACTAAAAAGGCTATATGCACCGACTGGGACTGGGAAAATTGCATTGTCGACTACACTGAGATGTAATCCTGTCTGGTTTAAGGGTGCAACGTCCACAACATCAGACTGTCCTCCAAGCTTCACCGTTGTACAATTTGTCCTATGATTACAACTTAATCCTGTTTGGTAAATTCGACATTTGTCTCATGTATTCATGCTCAGTTTCCTAATTCAAAGACAAAAACAGTTTACATTCCAAGTTTTTACCATCTAACATGCAATATAAACTATTGCATTATATCTTAATAAGTTTCATGTTTTTTACAATAAAAACAATCAGATTGAACGTTATAAGGTCCCCAATCTTATTATGGTGACAGATATATATATATATATATATATATATATATATATATATATATATATATATATATATATATATATATGTATATATATATATATATATATATGTATATATATATATATACATATATATATATATATATACACATATACATACATATACATACACACATATACTCACATATACATATACATACACACATATACTCACATATACATATACATACACACATATACTCACATATACATATACATACACACATATACTCACATATACATATACATACACACATATACTCCATCCACTCACACATATGTATACACTGTCAGACTTACAGTTACATTTATCCGCAGTGTCTTGGCTCTGTCCTGGTGTTTGTTGCATTGTAATTTGCTGTCTTGCAGTGATGAAAGTTCCAAAGATCCCATAATTTTTCCTGCTCCGGATTGTAGTATCCAGAAATTGCTGGGATCCAGAACTATCGTTGACATCTTCGAAAACTTGTTTGTAATTTCTCCTGTATTTTTCTTTACCTTGGACCCTAAGCATTTATTATGGAATTATATGTATTGTTACTGAAAATGGCCCTGTCTCGCAATGATCAAGAATCCTTCAAAAAAATTCCAGGATCCAGATGGTGATTGGATCTCAGAAAAAGAATCCTAAAAATCCTTCCAGTCGTTTTTGCATGAAGTTGCTAACAAACAAACAGACTGATAAGCAGCGGCAAAATCATCTCCGTGGTCTGAGATGATGAATGGAGAGTTCTTGTAAAAAGCTTTTTAGACCATTTAAGTGTCAGGAGCTTAAAGAAATACAGAAAAACATCAGAGATGGAGAAATTCAACAACATGTATATAGGTCTTTGGTGTGTGAATCATTTGTTTTTTTCTCCTACTTCTTTTCTAAGAATGCCAAACCAACAAAATGACTTGCCAGCGAAGATTTTGTCCTTTGCATTCACCCAGTGTCACTATATACATGATAGGTTCTCCACTTACTGAAAATGACATTGTGCACACAACCAGAATGTTATGAGTTTGCAACGTTTAGGAAAACTGCTTTATTTTTTTAATAAATACTGACCAGAGTAACCATTAACGACAGTGAGATTTCTATAGTATGCCAAGCTGTGCAGCAGATACACAGCTCTGTGGGAAATCAAACACTCATACTTATGAGATGCATAACAATGTTTGAAATAATGTATAAGCTGGTTTACACCCGTGGTTGCATGTCGTGTTGCACAGAGTCAAATTAAACAGAACAATGTTTAACTGTCTCCCCTGCAGTGCTGAAATAATGACCTGTCTTTGTGTGTGTTGTGATCTCTTTCTTTGTTTTTTTTTTCCCTCTTCTTTCACTCGCTTCCTTTCATTTTCTATAAACTATTTTAAGCCAAGTCAGACTTGTAGCTTAACAGGAAAAAAGTACTGCAGCCATAATGAAACAAGACCATGAATTATTAAAAATATTGCGACTGATGAACTTAGATATGGTTGTTAATGACCAGTATAAAAGTTTTTTTTTTTTTTCGTGCAAATCATGGACCATCATGTTAACACCAGTAATGACAGGGGGGGACAGGTGAGGAATGTCCATCCCGAGGAACTCACACAGCAGCTCAGGGTAGAAGCTGAACCCTTCTTGTTATTACTTTTCAGTGCAAAACTTGTCCAATGGAATCAATTCAGATATGATGCAACATATGTACGTGTGTCTATTTCAGGCACAGACTCATTTCCAGTCAAATATTCAATTTCAAGAAACTTGAAAAAGGATTTTTGGACACGATAAATAAAAGAACAAAGCAAGAAGATAAACTCTGAACTAACTTGAACTCCTCCTTCCAATTTTCTTTCTCAGAAAATTGGTTTCATGATGCAGTTTTACGCATCGTCATAACTTTAGAATACTTTGTTAACAACCTCAAGTCTGTGCGAGTTGACTCCTCATAAGCTTAGAAATGTCATTGTACTGGAATATGTTTTATTCCAGATTACTCATGGATAATTATGACAGGGTTGTGTAAATGGACTGTGCTAAATGAACGAAACCCATAGTTGTCACTGGATTAAAGAAAAAAAAAAAAAACAATCAGCAACAAAATCACATTTTGTTGATTGATGGAGCTGCAAAAATAGTCATTTTCTTCCATTTCCCCCCTATTATTACTTTGTACTCATGAGGTGTGTGACCAGTAACAGGCAGCTGGTCTGGTCTAACCATAAAAACCGAGACAGTTGTACCAGATGTGGGGGGAGTCTCTTGTACAGCATTTTTTCTAAAGGAAGTCTGACTGTGTACTACAGTCTAACTCAACACTTGCCAAGACAAAGCACACCAGTTGTAGAGAAACATGTCTAACAGTTAAGAAAATGATATGAAAAACAAGAATTCATTGTGCTAATGATAAATGTCTAATGGCTGATGTTACCAGGACTGACAAATACTTTATAAGAAGTTTTTACACACATGTTATGCATTCTCACTGAGACTTTGAGTACCAGTTTTGTCTTATTAGCATGACAACATGGTGCAACTGAAGTAGAGGATCCCAAAGAACCATTAGTGTCCTCTTTTTCATCCTGACACTGGCTTCTGGATATCTGCCATCACTTGATATTGTATTACAGCATCAGCAACCCCCCTGTTTATCTTTATTACTGGCCTCTAATCTCTTGTGGTAGTTAATCATGATACAAGTTCCTTGGGTTGTTTCAGTCCTTCACAGCTTACAGCATTGTCTTTATATGTGTTGTGCCATAATATTATAACTTCTGATCACTAAATGGTTCATTATTCAGTGTTTCCCACTGTCACAGCTCATGTCTTAATAAGAGAAGTCACCCGTTCTCCCTCAGTGCTGGTTAGCCATGCTGTGATTAATGTCTCCATGGTCTGGTCAAAGTGTCGATATCTTTAACAGCTGGGCCCATCTGTCATCTTTTTCCTGTGACACCCCTGAACGTAACTCAGCTCCTATCAGGGAGGCCATCCATCAAAGTGGTAAACAGAGACGTCTCACATTAGCAGCCCCGAACACTTCTCATCATATAGCATAACAGACAAGCAATCATCTGATATTATGTAGGGCTACAGGCTAATGTGAAATATTAACGGAAATATACAGCTCACCAGCTGCGGATTGGGGAAGGCATCTGTGCTTAGCGTAATGGGTATGGTAGATTTGCTGCAAAGATTTTTTTTTTTTTTTTTTTTTTTTTTTTTAGCAGAGCTATAAACATACGATCACAGACCACACTGATAACGTGATTGTATTTTCTTCCTTCCCTTAAATTTCTTTATCTTTGCTTTGTGTGTAAATCAAGAGCAGCTTATGACTCCATATTTATTTGTGACAAGTACTAAGTTGCAAAATGTAAGCGGTGCAGTTAGGAGCTTTTCACTTACAGTTAAAGTAGATGTGCCCTATGAGAGACTCATAAAAATGACTGATTTCTACAACCACCTTGAACACTGAATCCATTGATGCATATGGATGCATTTATTACCATTGCCTGTCAATTTGTTTCCTCAAGAGGGCGGTAGAATCGGGGACAGCTGGGATGTCTCTTCATCTGTGCGATTGGTGACGGATTCACACCTATTGCTCCTCAGATAAATGCTTAAGGGTTGAGGCCACGGGCCAGCTTACTGGGGATCAACCTCATCGTTCTTGCCAGTGCCCACACTTCCGCTCTATCTCTCCAGCTGCTTTTCTTGTAGCGCTATGCAGCTCTCACTCCTGGCAGGGATTATGCTGACACTGTGGAAGTAGGAAAATATACATGTTGGAAATCAAGATATGGAGCTTTTGTCACTACTGTCAAGGGCTGCAGAAAAATGTGTCTAAAATGTGTGTTTTGGATGCCACACCTTACACTCAGTGTTTTTTTAAATGCAAGAAACATAACACCATTTCTATATTTCTATCAGCAAAGATCCTTTTACAACTGAAGCATAGATAATGGCCTCTGCAGCAGTGGGGATTCCAAGGAATAAACCTGTTAAAGTTTGAGATAAAATGTGTTGCTATCATTTATAAAACATTAGTCTCTTGGCCCCTGGTTGCCGGGTCTTGTGGTTCATTATTTGGATTCAACCAAGAGCAAACCACATGGCATTTGAAAAAGAAAAACTCTATTAGATAAAGGAGGCGAAATTGAGCACAGGTCCCCTGAAATTGGAGCAAGATAGTGTTTCTTTGACTCTTTGAAACCCAAGCACGATCTGGCACACATTGAGTAGGAGAACAGCTAATTGCATCAGCACCTCTACATAAAAAGTCAGTCAGTTATGAAGACATAATGGAAAACAGGACTCCTCCTTAATGCTTCATGTAATGCACACCTTTTTTATTTCCTTGTTCAGAGGACTCCTGCCCCCCTCCATCCCCCCTCTATATCTGCTGTGGTCAAAGCAGAGTTGCCCATTGTAACAGTAGGAAACATTTCACATGTATTGAGGAATGAAGCATAGGAGGCCAATAATCAGGGCAGTTAAATGGAAATAGTTTCATTTCCTTTGGTGTAAACAAATACCCCATGTAGTCCCCGGACCAGAGCTGTGGGTAATCGCTGCTATAACTCAACAGAACTCTTTGCCCTGAGCTAAACATAATACTTCCTGCACTTAACTAAATCCATTTTTCAACCCTGAGAAGACTTACGACACACACAAATGTCTGCCAAAATAAACGCGTCAAAAAAAAAAACAGTCATTTTACCTGAACACATTTTATTTATATATTTCAGAATTTGCTGTATTAATAAGAAAGTGGGAATAAGTACATGATAAATGTGTTTATTTTTTTTATTTATTTGTTCTCAAGTGGATCATGAAAATATGAATTTGACCATCCTGATGTCTTGTGTTCGAGTGGCTTCTGTTCAATTGCAATTATCTGTTTAGCTTTAACCAGTCAATAAGCCATCGCTCTGTCATTTCCCACCAGTATGGATTCTTTCCTCCGTGCTTAGGGTTTGCTTTTTATACGTCACAGCCCTATGCTGACGGCAGCAAACTCAGATAATTACTCACTGCTTGCAGCTCCAAGTTCAGAGTAAACTCTTAACACATGGAGAGACGTGTTCACCTACAAGGACAGCAATACGGATTGATCACAAAAACTCCTCATGAAATGAAAGTAAAAACTTGAGATCGTGTGTTCTCTTAAAATCTTGGTCTTTGATGTGGATGTTTTGCTTTTTCTTTCTAAATTCTCAAGTTAATTTTTTGTAATTAGCACCTTTCATCCCTGAGATAGGTTACGGTTGACTGCTCAGGAGAGAACCAAACCTGCGTGAGTGTAATGGCACGAGTGTGTGTGTTTTTTTTTTTCACCTCATCACAAAAAGATGCGGGAGGTCTTTTTTACTTCTGCAGGTGGTGTGAATAGTATTGCCACGCCTTCTGGCACAGCTCGACTGCATCCAAAGCCAAAATACATCCATGATGTCTCATGTTGGTGAAGCTGCTTTTCCAACCAACCATTATCACTTTGCCTGTTTGTTTCATTCGAGGTGTCATGACGCATGAGAAGCCTCTGCTTTTTTTTTTTTTTTTTAAATTTTAATTCCATACTTTAAAAGAAGAGCTGATGATGGCTCCGTATGAAGTCTTGCTGTGAAGTATTAGTATATGTATCACACTCCAGGTAAAAATGTGCATGCCCACTCACCATTATATCACTCCCTATGCTGTCGCTGAGAAGAAGCTCTTAATTAGGGGTCCAGGAATCTTGCTGTCTGAAGTCAGATTTTACTCCCCACATTACTACTTTCTATAATACACTTCCTTAAGTGCTAAGCTAAAACATTGCAGGGACGTGCAGTTTGTATAACTATGTCCTATAATTGACACTGTTTTGGAGTTGCCGCTTGGCCTCATGTTTAACTTGTGCTTTCTCTCCAGAGCAGAATCATTGTCTTTGCTGATTAGCCTGTAACTCACCTGTACTTCCTCCCCAGACAATGGCCTGTTCTACTCATGCAGATGATGGTTTGCAGTATCAAAGCCAAATGAGATGGCTGCCAATTAGAGGGAATTCCATGCGCATTTCAGTGCAAACTCACCCCAGTGCTTGCACCCCGTAGGGTCCCCATTCAAAGACGCTTTTTAACAGGTACACTTCAACAGAAACTTCTGAAAGTGTTTCAATTATTTGAATAAAAGACTTCTTTTTAATTCTCTGCTAGGGCGAGGGGGGGGGGGGGGCTTGTAATGGTATCTCAGTAAATGTTCTAAGCATGAATTTAAATCATCTTTCTACCCATGCCGTTGGTATAACCTCTTTTTTTACCCTTTAATGGTAAAAGTTAATAGGAAAATCAAATAATCAATTTCCTGCATTCAGGCTAGACTTGGGTTGAAAAGGCTTAACACCATGGGAGACCACACAGCTATCTCAAGAGACTGGCACCCCTTGGGAGTTACAGGAGTCATTTTATATGTTGTCTCAAGTACTGTAGCATAAAAGGATAAAATTTGAATCATATAACACCATGTAGAGTAAAGATCACATTTTAAAAGTGAATAAAGAATTACAGATTTGGGATAAAAAGAAAACAAGATTATAAGTTTATCTTGTAAAAAGGGTATTTTGGACCCAAGTGAGCTTCCTGAGCGGTAGCGGCTTGAAAATAAACTGGAGTTCGTTTTTCTGTTGAGATGAAAAGGATCTCAAGTAAATGTTTTCAAAGAGAAGGGAAAAAAAAATCAGTGTTGACTTGCCACATTCAGCTGCACGGCATTGCTATTTTCAGTATTAGTGAACCAGGGACTTCCTCCTTTGAACGGATTTCACTGAGAACAGGTTAGGTCATGACAGAAAAATGTTCTCCTTGTGCGTGTATTTCCTGAATCTGCAGACACACGGTGGTGCGCAAAAATGGCCTTTGAATAAAAATGTTTTGTTGTTATTGAAATGAAATGAAGTCAGGGTAGATGGGAACAGCAGTCAGAAAATGCTGTAAATCTTGAAGCTCTACCTCTGTGATTGCTCAGGCCACCGTGGAATAAAGATTAGAAGAAAATCACTAATCGCAGCGGATGTCATTAGCATATTACCAATAAGGGGGTGCAAAAGGGAGAAGAGGAATTGCCTTATAATGCTGGATAAAGTGTGAATCAATGCCATGTATGGATGCACGCAGCTGCTTGACAAACAGATATATTCACTTCCAAACATGGGTAAAGGAAGTTGTCTGATAATGATGTTTTTTTCAATGTTTTTGTCTGAGTCACTCGCTGGAGCACTTGATGCTAATATCACATTCCCCACTCTCTCTTTTGATCAGCTTTTGCAGCTGGGCTACCCTGCCTCACTTGGATGCATCAACAAAGCTTGAAGTGGCCACTCTAATCTGGTTAAGTATCGCCTGGTTGGGGAGAAATTAGCTGAATTCTTTTAACTTTTCAAACAAACATAATACAGTCAAACTTGCTGGATGAGAATCAATTACATGAACTCAATATAGGTTGGGGGAGGGGGAGGAGCTCGCGTTTCATTTCTGGAAATCATCTAATCCATCTATTCAGTGGCAGAAGCCTTTAGTATCACACTAAAGTCATATTTCTGTCCGGTGAAATGAATGAAGCAGAGGAGTGACACAAATCGTTTTCACCCAGTGGTAACATTGCCATTATCTGCATTACTTCAACAATAGTTATTCCTTGCCTAAATCCATATGATATCATGAGGGGAAATGGGATCATTTCAAGGTAAAAGCACAGTTTCTCAGTATGATTTGTTGGATAGGTGACCTCAAACTGCTGTCCCAGACTACCGTCTATTGAATAAAACCTCCTCTGCCTCAAACTTAAAGAAATAAGATAAGATAATGACACTTTATTGTCACTGCAAACTTACAACAAAGTTTTTGTTCAACGCAATCATTGTTTCTGCAACAGTGCTTAAAAGATAAATATAAAAATATACAACAAATAGTAAAAGCCATGTAGAGACACGACATTTAAGTTATCGTCCATTTTTTATTAGTGCAGCCCATGCAGCAAAAGCCGAAGAGCCTCCCACTGAATAAAAAGCACTTTCACCACAAAGTCTTGCATATTTGTCCGTTTGAACTGAGAATGACCATCTATGTACCTGTCAAATAGTTGTGTAGATTAATTACAGATAGCAGAAAGAAATATCTTGTGTGATGCCATTTTGCTGTCAACTTTTCCTCTTTTTGAGAGGAGATTTATAAAAGAAATCATTCTTTTATTATCGACTTGCCTAACAGATGGTTTCAAAAGGGAAAAAAAAAAAAAGAAATCACAATACAGACATTTTTGCTGTATTGAAGATTTTCTCCCATCAGATCTTAAAAGCAGATTGCCTCCATTTTTCAATGTCTAAATGCTTTGTTTGAGAGAGTTCTGTTAAATCTGCCTCGCTGCTAATAAACTGCCATTATTCCCCTCAACAAGGCCGCGCTCATTAATAATGCTTCTGTCAGTTGCTCATTCTCTTCTGTGAAAATAGAAAATATCATTAATTACGGTTTCTGTCACCATCTGACAGCTTAAGCAATTGTTCTAGTCCCCAAGTTCTGTTTCATTGTGTCCATACCTAGTGACCACCTATTCTTTACTGTCTCAATGGGGATGTCCAGCATGTGAGAGCCATAAAGGCCTCGGCAGATCTCAGCACACATTGTAAAGCTTCTGTCCTGGCAACGCATTAGTCATCCAGGGAGTGATCGAGTTAGGTGCAAAGCTCAAATTGTGGCTTTATTTCACTCTCAAGCAGAGATTAGGAAAAAGAGTATCAGTCAAAATTGAGTTGGTTTACTTTCTAATCTGGATTTGTTGCATTTGTGTTACTCAGAGAAATATCCTCCTTGGAAAAATGCAGAGGGATTTTCTATTTCAATTTATCTACTGGGAACAGAACGGAAAACAAAAGACTTAAGACTTATATGTAGAGAAGCACATCTTTCATGAATACACAAGGATCTTTTTGCATGTGTGATGCCTACAAATGAAAAAAAAAATGACCAACAGGAATAAAAGGAGACAGTTGCAGGACAACTCTGTCAACATATCCAGTGAGCGTGCTCACAGACAGACAGAGATGGTTCCTTTGATTGTTTAGGTTTAAATTCGGTAAACTACGACAAAGCCGACAGTCGCACACCAACTGTTCCCCTGAGTGCCATTGTGTTGAACAAGTAGGATGCTTTATTTTGCTGAGCTGTTTTTATTTGCACCAGCACACAACAAACTGCAGCTATAGGTGCACTTTAATGCAGCTACGGCAGTGAACCATTAGTCACAAATTCAGACCAGATACGTGTTGAGTCTCTGTACTATCAATTGTGTCCATTATGTTGATGTGTAACTCTGGGAAAACGTATCAGCCAGAAGTGCTTTTTTTGCTAGTCCTAGCCAAGTTTAAAGTCTTATGGCTCAAGTCCAAGTTTTTTTCAGTTGTAATGAGCAGTTTTCCATGTGACACCTGCCGTTTGGTCTGCTTAGAAGACTGCATGACAGTAACCGAGGAATTTCAAATCTGTGCTCACTCTGCCAACCAGCGTACTGGAACAGCACTCTTCTTTAGCCTAAACAGACAAACGTTTTACCCTACTCTTCTTTGATTTCTTTGCTGTACAGAATTTGGAAAACCTGTGGATGAACATGGAAATGCATTCAGATCAGCACAAATTCCAAAGTGTCACAGCTTACACAAGTCACAATACCCTACAATTAGCTGCAATAGGACAAAAAAGCTGCAACGTAAGTTACCCTGTTTTTGTTTTTTTGTTTGTTTGTTTTCTCTTAGAATTTGCACCAAAGAAAGTCTGCAAAAAAATAAAGTTATGCCACAGGAAGTGAATATTCACCAGGTCCACTTGTTTACCATCTTCGCTATGAGGAGCAGCGGAGGAGAAGTTTGCCGCTTAAATGGGTCGAAGATTGTTTACTGGTGCAGAGAGATTTTGGCAAAACAAAAGAGGCATGGATCTTTCTGGGCAAATGTGAAAATTATGTCTATGATTTCCTCTACATTATCTATGGATTTTTTTGGTCAAAAATTGAGGGAAAAAAAACACCTTGAGCAAATGTTCTTGTCTGTTGCTTAAATTAAAAATAAACTTATAATGTTCAGGCTGTGTCAAAGAATGTGTCAAAAATTTAATATTTATAAAGTGAATAGTAAAGTTATAAATATTTTTACGGTCGTTATGTGAGCAAAATAATAATTAACTCATGTGGAAAGCCATGCGGACAACTGCAGGAAGGGTCATGCTTTAATGAAAAGCGCATATAAATTAATCCAGTTTTCTCCACTGCCAGCATTTTTAAATGGCTTTTTTTTCTGATTATCTCAAAAGGTTTGCTTTGGATGTCTTTGCAAATTAAATCTTTATTTTAAGGCGAATAATGATGCACCATTACCTATCATATTGAAAGTACATACCCTATGAACATTTATGCACAACAATAATAATGTTAGCTGTTCTGGTTCAGTTTGATATTCAGTTTATTCAGGAAATGCCTGTAAGCATTTGTTTTGCCAATTCGGTGAGGCTCAATGCATGCAGCAATTCTGAATAGGTTACTGGGAGTAATTTTAATGTAAAGCCTGTGTGAGGTAATTAAATGATGTGTGATGCAAATAACACAAGGCTCACTCGAAGAGAAGGAGGCTGTTCTTCAAAGGCTTTTCAAAATATCTACATGTGCTGCTCATTATTCGTTTCTAGTCTAGGAATAAACCCGTGGATTCATTTTATATTCTGAAGGTGCGATAAACTGTATTAATGGATTAGCTGTCGAGATACCATACAGTTTCTTAAGTTATTACTGAAATATTCCTTCACATATTCTGTCCAACGCAGGATTATATGACATAATGATGCTGACTTTGGTTAAAGTTTCCCTTGATGGACATGCTTTGAAGGATATGATTCCAGACCCCATGCATGGATGTAATTAAACAAGAGCAAGTGATAGCAATAATGTGTCATCCATGAGAGCTTAGGTCCTGGCTTCCTGCAACCCAGTGTTACCAGAGACAAATGACTTGTAGCAGTCGCCAGTGTCGCTTTTAACTTTGCGTTGTGCAGACACACAGAGTCTATCTCTCTAACAGCGGTGGCCAAGCCAAGACAAATGGACGGTCATAATCCTCCCACTGGTGGAGAATGTGGTTTATTAAAATACAATACAGTGAATGTGAAATATTTTTCTTTCAGTTTCCAGCTCGTTCCTCACCACACACACGCGTCATACTAGGGTGTTTTTGCTTTTTCTGGAGCAGCACAGGCATCTCAAAGTGACTTCTTTTAAAGTTGTTTGTCGAGGGGAGTCTGAAACTTATCATAAACTGCCTGTTCAGCCCCCCAACAAGTGTTTTGTTGTAAATTGGGCACAATATACTATTCAATTAAATTGGACAAAATGCACAGTTGATTTGACTACAGATGAAATCTGCATTTTTTAAGTGTTTTAAATTTTAAATAACCCTCTAACCCATTCTGGTATTTATTAGCAAACACTGTTTACCTATTCAGTTACAGGATGCTCTGTTTGGGCCATGCATGCATGGAGTGCCGACATGGAAGGATTCGGCTATTATCACATATCATTACATGAATAAAATATGTGTATGATTGCTTGAAAAAGTTTGTTTAGCGATTTTCCAATCTGGGTTTGTTGGGTTAGAGAGAGGAGGCTGTGAGGAGTCGGTTTTGTCAATACCTCAAGAGGTAATAGATCTATGACCTGTATAAATGATTAATGACAAAATTACAACGAGGAGTTCTGTAATTTTTCAGCAGGGAACTGCTTAGATTAAAACTTTTTAACTACAGGCTTCAAGCATTTTCCATGTGCTTGTCGTCTAAGATATTTTGTGCATCTTTACACTTCTGCTCCTTATGCCTTCAATCTCGAGATTGTCATTCATGTTATCCGGACTCTTGGGGCTGTGAAACACATTTGCTTTTATCTCTTACACTCTGGTCATTTCCTTCAACACAGTAAGGACCCGCGGTGCTAGGAAAATCATTTATGGCTTCTTATGTCCTGTCCAGGCCTCTGGGGCTCCTGCACAATGTTACAGGAATGTAGATGAGCCCACATCACCAGACTTCTTTTCACCGTTTTATGATAGACCTACAAAACGGTTTCTTGTGCATTTAGACCCCCAACGGGACCTTTTTAGACTGAAAATGACCATCCGAGCTCCTGAACATAATTCAAAAGAGGCATAGGTCTTATTTGAACCCCGCATTTGTCAGTTGTTTCCCTTTGCTCATAAATAACATTTTCGATTAAGATGGATTTGCTAAAATGGAACATTTTTCATCTGGTTTTTAAAGTGTCATCTTTGCCACAAAAATCTGTACTCAAATTAAACTTTTTGTGCATGGAATTCACTTTCTGATGATTTATGTTGTAATTACTTGAGTGTAATTACTGAGGAAACAGTTAATCAGCATAAGTTAACAAACCAAATAGTTTGAAACACATAAAGAGTAAACACGCTACTTTTTATAATGAACATGATGAATTCAGGGTTTGAGTCAAAAATTAGGAAAAAAGTCTTTCCATAATGGAGGAATTAGAGTGGAAAGCTGAAAACTTCTCAGTTTGTTTTTCATCTTTCTATAAATAGTTTTATATTAAGCTGTTTTTTAAAGATAAACATAATTAAAAAGAGAACTCGGTAGGGAGTGTGCAACAGAATTATGTCTCACATTTTTTGCTGTTTTGTTCAAGAATGTAAAACTAACACAAGGGGAAGAAAAAAATGGAACTGTTTCACAAGATTAACTCATCAGGAAGGTTGGTTTACATTTTCAGACAGACTAGCATTTCCACTTAAACTAAGTTACATGTGTTTAAACTGTGGGGTAAAACTGAAGCAGCTGGAGGAAATACAAAAACACTCCAAAACACTTGATACTTTCCTGCTGTAAAATGACATGTCTTTCTGCCTCTCCCACTTAAATCCAAACTAATAAAGTTATTTTATAACAGCAGCACTAATGATGATCAGATGATCAATCCCTCGGAGCAAAATTATGTATATATATATATATATATATATATATATATATATATATATATATATATATATATATATTTATATATATATATGTGTGTATATATATATATATATATATATATATATATATATATATATATATATATATATATATATATATATATATATATATAATCCAGCATGACACAATGTGATGCGATTATCATGAATCTATTTTAAGGGTTTTGTTTTGTTCTTTCTTTTTTTCTTTTTTGTTACAGATTAAAGAACTACTTTGTAAAAAGAGATTTTTCGGTATTTGAAGATTATGATTAAATCCCAAACTGCAGACAATGAGCAAACGGTTGGGCAGAAAAAATGCTCCCTGAATATAAAAACAGTTCAAAATGCTCAAAGAAATTGTCACTAAAATTTTTCTGCAACTAAGCAAGAAGTCAGCAATGGAAATTATTGAAGTGCAAGCATGTTGTCACATTGTCACAGCTCATTTTACACAAAGTCATTTTTCCACAATGTTTACAGTAGATTTTGAAGCCCGAGCATTTGACTGGTGGCCTGTCCTGCGTGTACACAGTTTTTGGATGTATGTATCTATGCATGAATGGATTTTAAAGTCTCTTGTATTACAAGTGAATACATTAAATGTAGTAAATGGTGATGCATATGTGTGTTAACCAATTAATTTTCAGTCTCTGAGCCCACATACAAATTTGCATTCAGAATTTTAGAGGCATTTGAGTATCAACTGTAGAAAATGTTGCTGAACACACAAACCAGGGTCTGTAATCATGGCTCAGCCTGTTAACAAGCTTTGTGTGTGGCTTGGGTTAGTGCTCATACAAGGTACTGTTTGTAGTGACTCCCGAAGGAGGCTGAACTCTGTGGATTACAAGCAAGGCTAACATTTAGCTTCCATACTAGACAACATGACTCATAAGCTCTAAAGAGCTGCTGCATATGTCTGCATCATAATTCCTTTTGCGATATGACAACATGACCTTTAGAATCAGACCCATCTGTTGTGCTTCAAATGTTTACATAAGAGCAAACAAGTGTCTCGCTTTTTGCACTGAGTAGATTATTAGCAGAAATGCTCCTCAAGCAACCATTTTTGAAAACACTAAGCCTCAAGGCCACCTTCAACAGGCAGCAAACCCAATGAAATTTAGACTAATCAAAGTCAAAGATCACTTTCTATAACTCTACACTTTTACATTATTTTTGCGTTTCCGCGCTCAGACTCTGTTGAACCGGCAACATGCACAACATCAGTGGTGGACACCATCTCATGTTTCTTTAGCTGCATACGGATTTGGGATGGTAAAGACCAACCTGGTAGAACATTTATGCCGCCAGCGACTCATAGGTTACATGCGCAAGAAAACAAGTAGTTAGAATGCAACGCTTCTGTTGTGTTGTGTTCATGAGTATGCGCAGCACAACTAGGTGTGCCATTAAAGTTTACTGCCTTCTAGAGGCCTGGCATGTGCAGTACATCACATCTGTTGTTTTTTTGCATCTTCCCCTGCAAAGAGATAGTTACCATTCTGCTTTTGTGTGATCATCCACACCACTGTTTTTGGCTATTAGTTCAGCAGAAACTGTGATAATGAGGACTGCTTTACAGGACTTTTCCCAAAGTGAAGAAACACTTTGTTTCTTGGCATGTTTATTTCACAAGACATTGTTTATCTCACTGAAGAAGAAGTCTGTGCTTTCAATTTAAAAATGATCTCTATATAGATCAAGTCCAGCAATACTATGCAAACTCTGTAAGACAAACACTTACTTAAAATAAACCAGAAAATAAAATAAGAATTCAAAGGGACCGTGATATCTATAAATCTCCTCTTGGTAAAGCAAGTTAGCTCAGCAGAACAGAGCACCCAGACCATCATTCTGCATGCTTCCGTGCTGGACAAGACATGGTTAAAGAAAAAGAAAAACTCTTCCTTTACATTCTCTGGACTCACTGTTGTTGCCTGTCTCATGGTTGTTTGTGTGTGTGTGTGTGATTGTATGTGTGTTTTGGTGCACACACTTGCCCAAGTCTGCCATTAGTAAAGCCATTCATTTTACTGCCATTATTCCCATCAGTGCTATTGACAGCAATGAGCTTCTATTTAAAATTACAGTTGCCAGATTGTCAAGTCCCAGGCAATAGTGGGAACATATCTGCTCACAAGCGCCCCTTTAAGATGATTGAAAACTATCCAAGTGCCCTTTTTTTTGTTTGTTTTTCTCAGGATATTTTGTTTGTCTTAGGTTCACTACTATAAAGCACGATGAATAATTTATTTTTGCTCAATGCAGAACAATTAAAAACCCAAATCACTACACTGTAGTTGCTACAGCTGTGGTTGTTTCATGTATTTCTGTGAGATAAGGCAGGAAATAATGGGACTAATTTACATCATGTCATTTAAAGTTATTTTAACATAGACATTATTTGATGTGACTACCATAACTGTGCCACGTCTTATTTGGGAGGGAGATCAATCCACAGAGCTTGCTCGCCACAGTGCTTTGGACTTAAGTTGTGTCAGTGGCAGCTGTTTCTTTCAGACTGACTCCATGATGTTTAGATTTGTGCTCAGTGGGGGCCATACCATCTGCTGCAGGACACCTTGTTCTGTTTCTCACCAAGAACAGTTCAGTCTTTGTTCTTACTGTATCTTTGGGGTTGCTTTTACACTGCAAAAGTTATTTTTATTATTGTTATTATTATTATTATAATTGTTGTTATTATCATTATTATTTTTTACTTAAATTTTTTCCTCTAATTCTTCCTCAGTAAACTGAAAATGGAAAGGTTGTGTACAGTACAATATTGAAACCGTTTGCTCTGAAAGAAACTGTACAGGATGCGAACTGCAGAGCTGCATAACTGTAATATTTCGAGGGTGCAATTCGAACATTTATGGCATTAATTTGCCAGGTCATGCCCAATTGTGAGCGATCAAATCCAAACTGAGGGGTTTGATCTTGTAACTTTATTCCACCCACACATCCTACTCCAGTCAGACAGACATCACATTACTGAAGCTGAAAATGCCATTTTACTGTGACTTCGTCTGCCTATCTCACATTAGTGTTGCAGGTATGCAGGCATGCCTGTGAATAATTGAGTAATCCCTCAGACATCTTTAACATTAATCTTCAGAATCTGAATAATCTTCAAATAATCATTATTCATTTTACTTCCATCACTGAATTTTCATTTTACAAATAAGTCAAATGAATGAAAAGAAACATTTTTAATGAATCTGAATAAATAACATCCCTTCTTCTCATAATTCTTTCTCCTTTTTTTTTTTTTTTTTTTTTTGCTTAGACATCCACCAAACCCCACGTCATTTATAAACGGACCAAACAATGAAAAACAAGAGACACAGGACTATTCAAATTAGATTCACGGTCTCTATGGGCGAAGTGTAAAATTGCTTTCACCTCATCTGTGTTAAGCGGCAGACCAGGTCATTACCTTAATTCCACTGTGAGAGCATTTTGCAGCAAATCAACTTATAAACTGGGGAAATTAACAAATGAGTGTGGGAAGGTTGAATTTGCATGAGGAGTACAAAGATCTTTTAAAACGAATGATAATTAAGGTGAAGCCAGCACGTGTTTCTGAAAAAAACTTTTTTTTTTATGTGTCAGTTTCACCACAGTCAGTCTTACCTCCCTTGTGTGCCGTGGTTTGTGTATCTCATTGTTTTGACATTTGAAATAAAGACTACACAAATTAAAGCCTAGTATGTCACTCACTAACACCATCAATCAAAAGGTTGAAAAGGTTTAAATATACAACACTGCTGACATGTGAAACTAGCTGCTGACATTGTTCAGATACGTTAGTCCCCTAAACAAACCATTCTTTGGGAAATCATCTGTTAACAGCATGCTTTTGGCCGGAATGTGCTTGCATGTTTAGTGTCACAGTCTGCCCTATTGTTTTCTATAATTATTTTTCAATATTAAATGATCGAACACGATTTTTTTCTCTAGTTTAACACAGATATCAGTAACACATCTATAGCTAAGTTTTCAGTATAAGTACAGTTTCACAGTAAGAAATCAGCTGATCACATCGTATAATGCTTCAAGTGATTCCACTTTAGCTAAATATTGTAATGAAACCAAATCGTATTTCAACTCAGTTAGCTTTGAAGATGTTGAGCAGTTCATCAGTCAACAGTAACTGCCTCCCACTGAAAACATCTCAACATCATGTAGCTCCGTAAACAAGTCTCTGCAGGACACATCCTGGTATATCACTGCTTGTCAGTCAAAGCAATCACAGTTTACATGCGATGTTTATCTTACTGAGGAGTAAATAAGTCTCAAGGGAGGGGGGATCAAGTTGCTTAATAGTGTGAAGGAGTTTCAATGGTTTTGAGTCTTTATTTGGTGGTTTGTTTGGAGCCAGGAAGTAGCCCCCCTGTGAAATTTGACCTGTGCGATGGTGAATAATAGTTGCCAAAAATATCCTCTTTTAACTCCACACTGGGAAAAAATTGTTTTTCTCCAAGAGTTCTTACTGATCAGGAGTGTCACAGGAAGCAAGGAATCACATCGGCAAAACCTTTATCAGCCCATCAGCAGCACTGTATGACATGGGAAGACAGCCAGACATTCTTCTCACAAGAGATCAGTTTCTTGGCTGAGCTTGTGTTAAAGTGGGTCCTCTGCCACTTAACTGTTGCTGATAGTAACCCATTTGGCTGCCAGACAGGACTCGGCTCCCTGGAGGAGGGCTGAGGTGAAGACAATAAACAAATCTAGTCACGATAAACTTCTTTGCACTGTTTCTCTAATTACTTTGAAAGCACATCATTCCACATATTGTTTCTTTCCATCTTAGATCTTTCCAACACCAGGATCAGTGGGGATAATCACATCAGCACCTATGCTATGAGGGCTGTCAGCATGTTAGCAGATGCAGTAACAGGGCTCTTGTGCCGCTTCATCGTGGAGAGCAATTCATTGTGATTGGATGGTTAATTTGTTGTTTTTTTTAGACAAGCGGTTTCCAATGTTAACTTGATGGCATTCTGCCATTCAGATTTTCATGCTTCACATTTAAATTATGTGCATTATATTTGCAATTTGTGCAAAACCAAACCTATTGGTTTGAAGTCTCAACAGGTCCATGCAGCGACAGAGTATAATTGAGTAACTTGTTAGTCATATTAAAACATAAACCAAGATGATCACAGTAGTAATAGTATCATATTGACATGGCGTCTGTGTGTAAAAGCAATTTTTTAAAAATACTTTTTTTTTTTTCCAAAAATATATCCTAAATTAGAGCTTATATGTCAGCAAAAGATCAGTGGTTATTCAAAAGTATTTTTGCTAGTTCGCTGCAGATTAAGTAGGTCAAACATTAAACACATGATTCACTCTTGACAAGGCCATCAATATGCATGCTGCAGCGTGCAATACGTTGTTAATCAGTTTCTGTTTTGGACTATTCACACTGCAGATGTGAAATAAATGTTAATGTTGTTTCACATTTTATAAGGGTGCTATTTCAATTGATTAGGTTTTATATTAAAGTGACTGCGGGAACTTTTATCCAGATTGTTCAGATTTTTAATCACGTCTTTAGTGCAAGCAGGATCAATTTAATTGTACCTGAGAAAAATGGCAGGTTAAGAAAAAAAAAAAGGGGGGGGGAAACATTTAAATCGTGACTCTTTCAGCTTTATTTGAATTACATTGTGTGTGCATGTTTCTGATGGTGTGTGTCTGGGGCTGAGTGGTCTTGTCTCCAGACAAGGGACATTTGTGTATGTTTGTGATTCCAGTTAAGTGCATTTAACCATGGTCTTTAGCAGTATGTGACAGGAATTATTTCCAAAACCTGTCTCTTTATTTTTATCTACTGACCACTAATCAACAGAGTTCTTCCCCTTACGTCATTGGGGTGGCAGCAATTCCCTTTGAAGAGGCAGAGGAATTCAGTAAATATGCTGTTTGTTTAACCATTTGTGGACAGCCTGTGTTTATGTGCACTTATGTGACTAAAGCAACCATTTACCACAGTGATTGGTCTGGACTGTCAGATCACTGGTCCATAACACAACATGAAAGCTGTCCCGAACACCAGTGTGATAGCTCCCCAACCACAAGTACATTCTTGCACATGGTTGTATTGCAAACTAGTGTTGTAACAAGATCTTATATGGTTAACTAAAGCTAGGAGAGGCATGCCATTGGATTTAGGCAACTTCTTCAAACCTAGCTCTGCCTCAGCATCTGTCCAGGCTCCATTTAGCCACCTTCCTGTTATTCCTCTGCTGCTCTGCACAACCCCCAGTTCCATCCTGCGTCTTGCCTTTTCTCACTTTTCAGCCAGGTTGGTAATTATGACCAGAGCAGTGGGAAAGATCTGGTGCTGCAGGGCCAGGCGCAAACCTGCTCTGTGATTTGTGAGCCACCCCAACGCCCTCGTGCATGATTTCTAGGTCATCAGGCAGCGTTGTGTAAATGACAGTGATGCTGGTAGCTCAGAAGCGCTGAAACAAGCCAAAAATGAACAAAAGTGACACTCCACAACTTTCCACACTCATAACAATAGAAAGAGTGTTTTTCTGGGCAAAATATCAACTTTTTTTATGCACCTGTTTCTGTAGAAGTGCTTTTAGCAACAAGTTAACAAATTCCAGTAACAAATGGCTTTAATTCTCCTCAAGTTATCTGTTCACAAACAATTGATACAAAGAAGAGCATTGTTGCCCAAAAAAATACTTACTGTAGGTTTTAACTAAAGGTTTTGTAACTTGTAACTGACTTACTATATGTATATATGTATATATATATATATATATATATATATATATATATATATATATATATATATATATATATATATATATATATATATATATATATATATATATAATACTTTTTTCTTAAATATAGTTTTAGACAAACAACAAAAAAAGAATGCAAGATAATGGCCATAATTTGACTCTCCTCATACCTCATTGAACTTTACCACCTTCCATATTCAAAAGCTAATAGGAGTCTCAACCCTTTTCTTTATACACATGTATACATTATATCCAATTCCATATTATCATCACCCACCTCAGTGTCTGATTCTGCACTGATGAACCACCGAAATGAATACAGTGTTGCTATGCTGCCTTCACTTGGTCCTAAATGTGTCATCTATTCCTAAACTTTGCAAATTCTGCTATTGTTGTCTGCTAGAGCTAACACAAGAGGCTTCAAGGTCTCCCCATCCACCCACATCCCCCCCTCATCTTTTCTTTTATTTATTTATTAAGGTTTAAGGATTTTTTTTTCCTAAGTGAGATTCTTGTAACCATGGCACACTAGCTTGGAACAGCAGCAACAAATTCATAGCAAATAGATTTCAAGTGTCTGCTTCACCACTATACTTGTTGTCAAGCAGCCATTTTAAAGAAGAAACTGATGCCCTCACGGTCACCAAACAACACATAGTATTCACAAAACACTGATTTTACTTCTCTTCATTGGTGCTGATCCATTACTTCCTCCATGTGCTATAATATGTGATACCTTTTGACTCTTGGATTCAGATGTGGTTTGGCTCGTTAGTTAGAGATACAATGGTTCTTTTTGGAAAATGAACATTGTTTTTAACATGGATTGTGGAGGTGTTGTTGGTAACAAGTACTGTAAAACACAAACTTTGACTTGTGGCTGTTTAGACAAGTATTAACATTTCATTTCTGGCACAATCATAAGTGGTCAGTTCTATATTAATCCATTCACACCTGGTATTAAAATGTGTTCCTCCACTTACCCTGAACGAACTACCTGAACTCAGTCGTATGGAAATAAACACATAGGCTGCATCACAGCAGAGCAGCACAAACAGCAACAGTAGTTCTACTGAGATAAAATCACAGCCATGTTCAATGACCTGAAATGTATCATTATTCAATCATGAACACATTTCAGGTTCACCTGATCCATATTTGTTCCTGATTTGGTTTTAGAAAAAAATTCAATAAGTTCAGCTCTGTAACGGTGTCACTGCCCCTCTGCCAGCTGATGACGTATAAACTGAACCATCGAAAGTTTTTACAGGTTTAATTCCGAACCAGTGTCAGAAGGAAGCCTGAAACTATATTCTCCAAAATAATCATCTTTACTATCTGAAATGCATCCATGGAATTTGTGAGTTTTGCAACTTGCAACAATTTACAACATATCTCCCTTACGTCTGATCCTTAATGTTCAGCTATGTTACATTAAATCAGGAACAGAAGGGTCCGTTGCTTTGCTTTAAACACTTAGGGGCTCTTCCAAAAGGTGATTCTTTGGACCACCAGGACAGATTAATAGTTTTTGCGCTATCCTCACAGCTGCTAGGTTTACCATTTATACGGACGTTGACAATAGAGGAGCAGGAAGATTTCTGTGAGATGGGACCACAGGTGGTTTTAGTCCATTTTTGGGGGTGCTGAACACCCCTAGACTGAGGCAAAGCACCCAAAAAATTTGATTTGTTTTTTTCTTTTTGTGTGTGAAAACAAACGAACGAACTATGAAAGTGTAGAAACTACACACTACCTGGTTTAAAAAGTAATATTGTGACACCCCCCCCACGCACTCTCACACACACACACACACACACACAAGCACACATATACATACACACACATTCCCACCAACCCCCCGGCCACCGTAATAGTTTAATATATTGAGCTATTGTCCCACCCTCCCCGACTTAGACAGGGAGGAATCTTAGCACTCTCTGCTGACTGATGTGCTGCCTGTGTTGTTGAACTGCAATAGTAGCGTAAGTGTCTGGCTTTAACCAGGATTTGCTGCACAATGCTTAACTTCAACTTCATACCAACACATTTTTATGATTAATAAAGTGTGATAATTAATTTAAAAAAAATACAAAGATTTGCATATGAATTGAGACATATACACATATATATCTCAATTCATATGCATATCGAAATATATATATATATATATATATATATATATATATATATATATATATATATATATTACGATACTCAACATATTATGTATATATATATATATATATTTTTTTTTTTTTTTCTTTTTTTTTTTTTTTTTTGTCTTGTCCAGCATTTAAGCAAGCAGACTGATGTTCTGGATGCTGTGTTCTGCTGAGCAAATTTATTTTGCCAAGGGGAACTTTTGTAGATGTAATGATCCCCTTGTATTTCTTGATTCTTATTTTATTTTTCAATTTGTTTTGGATAATAGCTTGTATTACAGAGTTTATGCTACTGGACCCGACCGGAAAGGACAGGAAAGGGGCAGAAAGAGAACAGAAAAGAGAACATAAAAAAAAAAAAAAAAAAAAAAACAAAAGAAAGAGATCAATGCATACATGTATATGCACATACATACCCACCTACATATATATGTATATACACTCGCACATACATTATATATATACATATATACATACATACATACATATACACATACATACACATGCATACACACACATGTACACATACATGCATACATAAAGATAGATATACATACATACATATACACATACATACACACACATATATATATATATATATATACATATATACACATATACATACTCACATACATACACATACATATACACATACACATACACACACATACACATACACTCACACATATGCATACATATATACATATCCATACACATACATACATACACATACACATACACATAAGTACACACACATACCCACCCACACACATAAATATATACACCCACACAAGCCAACTCTAGATTCGTGGAGAACAAAACCGTTGACAATCATGAAGACCAGAAACTAGCAAGTTAAGTCAAAAAGACAGAAAGAGAGGTACCTGCTGTTAGTGAATAAACTTGCTGGATGACTCAGTGACTGTGACACATGCAGAACATTCATGCAGAACATTCAGAGTGGAACGTGTTTAGAGAAGAGTGATCATGCCAATGTGACCCCGCCCGCCTACAGCTAGAGGAAGGCCAGGAGAACCCAGAGACCCGGGTAACCGACAGTCACCCCCAGGTACAGATCCCAACCCCCCCACTCCAGAGCCAGCCATGCATCTGCCCAGGAGGTGGCGAAGGAGGTGCCCAACCAGAGTCCCCCGCAGTCAGGGGGAACAGGCCCCAGCAGGCCCAGGCCGGCAAGGGCCGATCCCGCCGGGCACCGGCCACCTAGGGCAGACAGAGCGCAGGCCCCAGGGCCCCAAGAGCCCGTGAGCAGCCCCCCGCCCCCGCAGGCAGAGGGCACAGCCCACACCGACGGAGGACCAGGATCCCCAGACCGCCACCCAGCGGCAGCCAGGTCGCACCCCAGCGCACCAGCTGCGCCCCCGGGTACAGGACACCACCCCCCCACCACCAAACCACACACACATATACATGCATACCCCGCCCCCCCCCCCCCAAACACGCACTCCCCTCACACATATACATGCATACCCCCCCCCCCCCCCCCCAAACACGCACTCCCCTCTCAACCCCCATCCACACAACCCTCTGCAATCCATGCACATCATCCATAACATATACAACCCCACCCCACCTCTACTCACTCACCCATACCAAGTCACACGAACCCCAATCGCCCCCGCCCCCACACACGCTCACCCCCCCCCCCACACACACACACACACGCTCACACCCCGCCACCCCATCCCTCTACTTCTACCCAACCACACATGCCCCACCAAACACCCCTCCACCACCCATAGCCCCCCTCCAAACTTCACCCTCACTCACACATCCCATTCCGCATATACACCACCCCTACACACACACACACACACACACACACATACCCTCACTCCTCCAACACAGGCACACCCCAATACAACCCACGCGCCAACATACCCCTCCACACACACATCTACTCATCCTCACACATCCCTATCCCCTACCCACCTATATCCCCAACCCTAATCCCCCCCCCAGCCATCCCACCATCCATCTGTAACCCCATACACCCACTCCCACACATCCTCACCTCACCCCTCCATCATGTCCCATGTGAGATACCTCAGAGGGGGCAGAGGACAGGATGGCCCCGATCAGGGCCCCCATAATTACCGCCCACCACTCACAGCGTCCCCCCCACCACCCCACAGATGCAGCCGACCCAGCACCCCCCCAGGGCCGGCGACAACCCTCCTACAGCCAGGCCAGCCCAGACTTAGGCCTAATGGACGGCACTCTTCCCCCACCCGTACCCCCCCCCCAGTAAAGCCCCGAGAGCAGGGGCATGAGAAGACCCTATCGTCCCTGCCTCCCCCCCGCTTATGACTGATTGTGAAGTATGTATTAGTTGCAATTAAAACTGAGGGAATTGCCACGCGGTGTTGGGAGAGGGACCACCTAAGCAGCCCCGCCCACCATACACCGCATGCTCTTCCCCCTAATCATGTGAGTCGTCAGTGTTTTGGTGTTTGGTGTCTAAGTGTAATTAAAACTGGGAGGTGAGCCGAGGCTGGGTGCAGCGATCAAGACCACCTTGATGGCCTTTCTCACCACCCAGCGCCACGTGCACACCTCCCAATACCCTGCCTGTGTGTGATGGGGAGCGGGGAGGAAGAGGGGTTGAGGGATTTAAGTCTGGAGGAAAGTGAGCTTTCCTCCAGAAGGTGAGCCGCCCGCAGCACTGGGCATGCCCCCTACTCCCAGGGCCCCCCAAGGACCAGGACAAGCCGGGGACAGCCATCCCCGTAACCAGAGCCTTCGGCGACTCTAACCAGAGAGTCATCACTGACCCAAGAGGGGACCAACTCACCACATGCAGAAGGGGGGCACGAGGACAAAGAGGAGGCGGGGCGGCAGAAGGGGAATCCCAGACCGATTGTCCACCGCCCCCTCACTCACAGAGGACACCCCCACCTGGGGACATGAAGTCCCCACCTTGTCCACACATCGGCACTTCACACTGTCTCAGCACAAACCTACAGCCACACACACACACACTTCCGGACACATTCAGGTCCACCCAGCCACCCGTTCAGCCCACCCTTAAAACCATCCTCCTGACCCCCACGTCACATCCAAATCTCCCCCACTCCCATCCATCATATCTACACTTATCCACCAACCTACCACACACATGCACCACCCACTCCCCCATACATACACCCCTGCCCCCCCCCACACACACACAGACAGCACGCCCCCCCCTCCCCCCTCCTCCCCCCCCATACACACACCCGTATACATGCACCACCGCCACTCCCCACATACACGCATCACCCCACTCCCCTACACACACGGCACTACCCCCCCCACAGACACCACGACACCCCCCCCACACACGCATCATCACACTTCCCCACCCACACACATCCACATACCTATGTACCGCCACCAGTCCTCAACGCACACCCCCTACACACATCCCTCCATACACACTCACATCCCATCCACACTATCAAACACCCCCCACTCAACAAGTCCCAGGGTCGCAACCAGGCACCAGAGCACGTACCTGCCCGCCGCCGCAGCGGCAGGTCCAGGTCAGCCCAGCCCCCCCCCGGCACAAGCCGACCCCCCACCCCCAAGAGACAGGGGACAACCCCGGGCACCGGAGCCCGGGACCCCGCCCAGCCCACCCCACGGCGGCACAGGCGCCCGTTACGGAGTCACGCCCGCCAACCCATCCCCCGCCAGCGACCTCACCCCGCCGCTGCGCGGCAACTCCAGCCGCTGGCCCATCCAGGTCCACAGTAGGGCTAGAAACCTAGCCACTCCAGCAATGGAGCAGTCAAAATCCCCCCCCCAGGAGCCCACCACAGACCCACAGCCCCCAGAGAACCCCAACCGGCCACCAACCCCGAGCGCAATAAGGTCACATTCTCCCCCCATACTAAGTGATGGAGCTGATCACAGGGGACCAGAGGGAATAAAGTTCAGCTGACTGATCTCTTGAGGAGGCAGACATCATCTCGACACTGATGTGATCTAATAAGAGATTTCTGAACTGCTGGATACACAGACTTTGTTTGCTTTTCCAGTTTAGAAGGATAGTTTTCTTTGCGATACATAAACTGGTGAGGATTTTTGAAGCAATTTGACAGATCTTTACATACCTGAAACCAGAATTCCTGGACAGGTGGGCAAGACCACAAAGCATGGTAGTAGCTGTCAATTGTGTTGCCATTGCAGTGTGGACAGATGTTTGATTGTGACAGACCCATCCTGAACATCCTGTGTCCTGTATAATGAGTTCTATGCAGAATTTTAAATTGTATTAGTTGCATGTTTGAATTCTTAGTCATTGTAAATGTATTTGAACAGATTTGTGACCATTCATTTTGGTCAAAGTTACTGGATAAGTCTGCTTCCCATTTAGAAGTTGGGAGACATATGGAATTGTCTAGCTTTGATAGTAATCTATATATTTTGGATAACAGTTTCGGGGCATTGAGATTTAAGAATTCTGCAGCCCTGATAGGTAGCTGCAAGTTTAATTGATCAGGGGTGTATTTCTTACCTATAATAGATTTAAGTTGGTGGTATTCTAAAAATTTTGTGCTGCTGATTTCATATCGTGAAGTAATTGTATCAAAAGGGAGAAAGTTCCCATTTTCTATTAAATGTTCTAACTGTTTTATTCCTTTATTCTTCCACTGAGGGAAGTTTATCATTTTCCGGTTTTGCTGGATGTCGGGATTGTTCCAAATAGGTGTAAGTTTGCATGGAATAAGCAAGGATTTGGTTAGTTTAAGAAATTCCCACCAGGCCATTAGTGAGGAGCTGATATTAATGCTTTTAAAGCATTTTTGGCGTTTGACAGCTGTGCTGATAAATGGCAGGTCTGAAATTGCCATATCCTCACACATAGCTTCTTCTATATTAAGCCATGGTTCATCTAGATAGCTAGGTTTAAGCCATTTAGAGATGTATTGTAGTCTATTGCTTATAAAGTAATTTTGGAAATTAGGCAAGTCTAAGCCACCGCTATCTTTAGTCTTCTGGAGTGTTTTTAGACTAATCCGTGGTGGTTTGTCTTTCCAGAGAAATCTAGTAACATTAGAGTCCAGTGATTTAAACCAGGTGGAGGGAGGTTTAATGGGGATCATTGAAAACAGATAATTGATTTTAGGTAGAATCATCATTTTTATAGTTGCAACTCTTCCCATTAGTGATATGGGTAAAGATTTCCACCGTGTGAGATCGTCCTCAATTGTTTTTAGTAGAGGGACATAATTTAGCTTTATAAGGTCTGACAGTCTGGGTGAGATGTTTATTCCCAAGTATCTAATATTTCCTGACTGTAAAGCAGTGTCAGGAGTATTATGGAAGGAACAGTTGATGGGTAGAACGGTGGTTTTAGACCAATTAATGGAATATTCAGAAATTGATGAGAATTTATTGATGAGTGCGATTGTCTGACAGATGGATGATTGTGAATTTTGAAGGAAAAGTAATACATCATCAGCATAAAGACTGGTCTTATGCTCCATATTTCTACAGTTAATGCCTTTAATGTCTTTGTTTTGTCTAATGCTAGCTGCTAAGGGTTCAATAAAGATTGCAAAAAGTGAGGGGGAGAGTGGACAGCCTTGTCTGGTGCCTCTCTGCAATCTGAAGCTGTGAGAAGTTTGATCATTTGTCCTGACGCATGCATTTGGATTGCTATACAGTATCTTTATCCAGTCGATAAACGATGAGCCAAACCCGAATTTTCTTAATGTTGCAAATAAGAATTTCCAGTTCACCCTGTCAAATGCTTTTTCAGCATCTAGAGAGATTATTGTAGTTTCCAGGTTATGTATGGTGGCATAATCAATTAGATTTATTAGTCTGCGCGTATTAGTGGTGGAATGTCGTCCCTTGATAAATCCTGTTTGATCAGGATGTATGATAAGTGGAGTTATTTTTTCTAGTCTTGTAGCAAGCACTTTACTGATTATTTTAAGATCTACGTTCATTAGTGATATTGGACGATAACTAGATGGGAGTTTGGGGTCTTTTCCTGGTTTTAGTATTACTGTAATACTAGCCAAATTCATGTTTTGAGATATTTGGCCTTTTTCCTTAATTTCTAAAACCATTTTATAAAAAGTGGGTGCTAGTATAGACCAAAATTCTTTATAATATTCAACTGGAAAACCGTCTGGTCCTGGAGCTTTATTGCTGGGCATGTGTTTTAAAGCTTCATGTAGTTCCCCTACTGAAATGGGTGCGTCCAAAACCATTTCCTGATCCTGTTGTAACTTTGGAAGATTGAGGTAGCTGAGAAATTCCTCAATGCTGTTGTCTGATGGATCTGTTTCTGAGGAATATAATGTTTTATAGAAATCCCTAAATGTGTCATTTATTCCATCAAGATCATGGAGGATATTTCCTCTTGAATCTTTAACAGAGGAGATGGTTGTTTTCTCCTTGTTTGCTTTTAATTGATTTGCGAGAAATCTTCCAGATTTGTTGCTATGTTCAAAATTCTCTAAGCGAAGTCTTTGTAGCAAAAACTGGGTTTTTTGGTTAATTATTTCATTCAGCTCTAGTTTAGCCTTTCTTATGTGATTCAGCACTTGCTCTTCTGGACAAGCCTTGTAGGCATCTTCTAGTGATTTTATTTTAAGCTCTAGTTCAGATATTTTTGAACTCTCCTTCTTTTTCTTATGTGATGAAAATGAAATTATTTTCCCTCTCATTACTGCTTTTCCTGCCTCCCAAAGAACACATGCTGATGTTCCTGGTATGTCATTGTTTTCTATATACAAAGACCACTCCCGTTTGAAGTAACTGATAAAATCAGGATCTTTAAGTAATGATGTATTAAGTCTCCATTTGCTATAAGATGGTTTAGTTTTCTTATTCATTAGGGTAAATGATACTGGTGCGTGATCACTGATAGTGATGGAATGGATTTTAGTTTCTGAGATATTGTTCATCATAGAGCTGTTAGTGAGGAAGTAGTCTATTCTGGAGTATGAGTGGTGGACAGATGAAAAGTAAGTGTACTCTCTAGCAGTGAGGTGTTGTGAGCGCCAGACATCACAAAGACCAAAATCCTCCATATATTGTTTAACAACTCTTGCTGACTGCCAGACCCTATGTTTCCCTGCTCCGCCCCCCTTGTCCATCCCAGAGTTTAAGGTCATGTTGAGGTCGCCCCCAATGATAAGTGTATTATCAAGGTGATCATATAGTAAGGAGAAGAAGGAATGAAAAAAGGAGGGGTCATCAGTGTTTGGGCCATAAATATTTGCAATGCATAACTTCATGTTTAGGATAGATAATGTCATTATTATGAATCTTCCACCTGGGTCTAAAATTATATTATTAGCAGTAAAATGAATTTTCCTGTTTATCAGAATGGCTACTCCTCTTTGTCTTGAGTTGAAGCAGGCCGAGTACACGTGAGGGAACTGTACTGTAGAGAGTACGTTAGCTGTTGTTTTTAATAAATGAGTCTCCTGTAGCAGGACAATGTCTGCCTGTAGATCATTCAATCTGCTAAACACCTTCAACCTCTTCTCCCTGGAACCAGCTCCCCGTATATTCCACGTAACAAACCTCAGGGTGGTCATGCTCAAGCTACTGAAGTGTTTCTATAAAAGTATGTGTGTGTTTGTGTGTGTGCAAGCCCACATTAATGCATGCATGCTGTGTGTAGATTGTGTGCGTATATAAATTCATCTGTGTGTACAATGTTCCTATATGTCTGTCCACATGCTTAGAGTGTGTGTGAGAGTTGGGGGTGAGTGTTGATGTGATTAAACGTGCTCTGTGTTGTAGGTGTGTTATGTGCATGACATTTAGTGTCTGTGTCATGTGGATGTACGTGCGTACCCTACCTATTATTGTTGTTATGGCATAATAGAATGAAAGAGCAGCTAGAAAGGAAAGGAG
The DNA here is from genome assembly GCF_933228915.1 of Telmatherina bonti. Classification (NCBI taxonomy): domain Eukaryota; kingdom Metazoa; phylum Chordata; class Actinopteri; order Atheriniformes; family Telmatherinidae; genus Telmatherina; species Telmatherina bonti. The sequence continues at coordinate 20,218,920 of NC_136626.1, forward strand.
TGAGAAAAGCAAACAACTACAACTACACATAAAAAGAAATAGCACAAACAAAAGAGCAAAAACAAAAGCCCTAAAGGGGGGGGGGGCAAAAAACAAAAACAGAACAAAACGAAAGCAACAACAACAGCAAATTTACAAAGACTGGCAGTAAATGTACAGTTCTGAATTACCATAATTAATGTGCTTATAGCAGATTAACATGTAAATTGAACAATAATTAGCTGTATGAGTGATAGATATTACCTGAGGTTAGTAGAGCCAGGGGGTGGTATTTTTGTCACGGTAAAGCTGTCCATTGACGAACAATTTGTCCACCGCGATGACTGCACGGGATCCTTCGTCTCTGAGCTTCTTCCGGATGGGAAACAGGACCCTGCGTCTCTCCAGAATCTCTTTGGGAAACTGATTATTTACACTAAAATCGGTCCCGCGGAGTTCCGGACCTCGATCCCTCACCTGCTCTTTCTGCTTGTAGCTCACGAACTTGGCTACAATCGGTCTGGGTCTGCGGCTGTCCGGTCTTTTCCCACCTAAGCGATGAACTCGGTGAAATGAGATGTTCCTCACCGCGTCTTCGGGTAGCTTCAGCTTGGTTTGGATAAAGGATCTGATTGTTTGCTCTGGATCCTCTTCTTGTTGCTCCGGGATTCCTGCAAAGACCAGGTTGTCCCTCATGCTGCGCGCCTGGAGATCGATCACAGTTTCCTTTATTTTTTTATTTTCCTCTGTGAGTCGAGTCATTCCCTCGTTGAGAGAAGTCACCGTCTCCCTGAGGCTGGCGTTCTCTGCGGCCAGAGACTCCACCTGCTTCTGGCTGAATTCCAGCGACTCCCGCAGCGACTGAAACTCCCGGTGGAGAACTTCCAACAGGCCCAGACGAGCGTCGAAGCTGGCGAGATTTTTGTCAATGGACATCAGGATGTCCGAGGTGTCGTCCCCGTTAGAGGACGTCGCTCCGGGTGAGTCTTCTTTCCGGCTTCTCTTGGAGGTTGAAGCGGATCTGGGCGCAGACGGAGTCGGTGTTTGGCTTGGCTTGCCCATGACGATGCGGTGGAAACACTCGTCAATAAACTCCGACAAGCTGGTGAGATCCTCCTCGCTTTGCTCCAGAGTTTACCTTGAATAAGACTTTTTAATTATTTGCTTCCAGAAACAGTTTTAAGATTATATTGGCAAGAATATGATGTAGAATGAATATTTGTTTTCACGCGCCTTGACTAAATCTGCCGTCTCGCAAAATTTACGTCACTGCCACATCACTTACCTGCGCCTCTCTCACTTACCTGCGCCTCCTCTCACGGGCTGCGCCTCCTCTCACCCTGCTGACGACTGTTTTTCATTTTTTTATTAATCATCACATTTTATTAATCATAAAAATATGTGGAAGTGGAAGTGGAAGATAAGCATTGTACAATAAATCCTAGTTAAAGCCGGACACTTACACTACTATTGCAGTTCAACAACTCAACATATTATGTATATCTATATCTATATCTATATCTATATATATATATATATATATATATATATATATATATATATATATATATAGTAGTGGAAAGTCCGTTGATTGTGTGGAATCATATCAGGTTAGTAAGTGGTCATGTTTTCACTTTGTTAAAATAATGCAGCTACAAACGTTGCACACCACGTGTGATTGTACCCAGATCCCAGCAAGTCCTTAATCCATGTTTTGTGCATCCACATCTGTGTTTAGTTTACTTGTGATCCGTTTATTTAGGATGCATGGTAGCCCGAGCTGTGGCCATTTGAGTACAGCTAAATAAATATACTTTTCTAATTAACTTATCGTTGTGTATCAATAAACACCATAATAAGTCTGAAATTATCACACAAATTTGGTCCATTGTGACAACATTTAATATAAGATAAAAGGAAGTTTTTTTTCCAGGCTACGCTTCCACCACTTGCCACTGTTGAAACCCAGATCTTATGACCAGTTTGACAACTGAATTGATAAAAACAATGTATATGCTGTTCATATAGTTGTATTTACATTGACTGCACAAATTTGTTGCATATTTGTATATTTGGTTGCACTTTTCTGTTGTTCGTTATATTTTTATTGAATAAGAATGGTCAGTAAACAATGTGAAATTTAAACTGGGGTATACTTGGAGGGAGCCTCATAATGTGACCTGCAAAAAACACATTCTTTAGCATGTTTGCTGAAAGGGACAGGTAATGAGACTTCAAAGGCAAAGGATTTTTTCTCCTTTTTTTTTTCCATTGTCATTTCAATCTCACATATTGGGTATTGGTTGCATCTTACACGCCTTCATTAACCCATCGTCCTTCGTTGCCGTTTCACACGTGCCAAACAGAAGCAACTTACTGCTGCAGTGACTTGTATTCACACATGTCAAGCTGGTGTCAGATATTCAGTTGTGTGATGATAGAGCTAAAGAGAAGTGAGTGTGTGCTATTCCCCCTAAGGGTGGTTTGTGAAAACTTTGTGAGGTGTGGCTTTGCTGTTTTATTTATACACACACATATATATACACACACATACATACTTTTATATATATATATATATATATATATATATATATATATACACACATGTTTTGGGGTTTTTTTTTTTGTAAAAAGACAAGCACAAGCCGTTGAATGTTTCAAGAGCGCTAGAATTTTCCTAGAACATTCAAACTTCATTCAGTGACTCCATTCTTCTCAGGACAGCTTCTTCTGCTTTCATTTAAGTTAACACTGTCTGCTTCCTGCATGTCCCTTAAGATTTCTCATCAAGACGACTCCTCAAGTAAGCCTTATCCATGATTTCTTTCAGAAACTACCATCTCAATCTGATCTCGTCAGTTGTAGTTATTAACACCATTGACATGACTGTCCAGTGTAAGCTATAATTCACACCTGCATAAAGGGAAATGTGGGGATCATTTTCAATATTGTACATTGTTCATAGAGCATTCTCATATCCTAAACACAGAATTGTAATCATATATGTCTGTGATTACAAATTTCAGGTTCCCTGAAAATTATGCAAATATCCTAAATCTCGATTTTAAAAACACTTCACACGTTGTTTCTCCAACACCTCCATTTTCTGACATCTCTAAAAGATATGTTCGTCATCTCTACATCAAATGATCCACTCTCTCCAACATTTATGATGTTGGTTCAACTGCTTACTTTTCATCTTCAGAGTAATGAAGTTTTCCAAGAGAGAATTTCCTCCATGTTCGTGACTTGGTGGATATGTGATGGATCTTCCTCTATTTCCATATTAAGCTTCTTCTCCCATTTTTCTTTCATATTTAGCAGAGTGCTTATCATTAAGGTTTAATAAAGCTGAAATTATTCCTGTGTTACTTCCCTCTTAAGCTTTGATGACGATTTGAATCACACTGTTCACTTCCTTGGAGGGATCTGACTGGATTTCTTTCTGTAATAGTCTTTTAAATAAAAATATCTGTTTAAGTCATTTGTCCCAAGATTATGCTTTTTTTTTTTTCTTTTTTTTTTTTTTTACAACTCTAAAACATGTCTTTCCTTTATTTTTTATCAGAATGGCATATTTTTTGTATTTTTGTTTCTGTGTATCTCATTCTGGGTTAGACTTGGCTGTTGAAATGTTTGTCAGTGTGTTTTGGTCAAAAATGTGTATTTTAGTATGATAAATGTCTTTATTCAGCTTTACAAAAGTACTAATTTAAGATTAATATAGTCATTTTACCTCAGTGTTTAGAAAACTGCAGGATTTCATCTAATTTAAGTTAAGGTTTTGCAGCAATTTAAAATCTTGATTCTTGAATACAAATGTTTCATTTTTAAGATATACTTAATAAGTGGAGGAGTTCAAGTATCCTGCGGTCTTGTTGATGACTGAGGGAAGGATTGACAGGTGGATCGGTGCAGTACTGCCGCATCTGCAGTACTGCAGACCTTCTGCCGGTCTGTCATGGTGAAGATGGAGCTGAGCCAGAAGACAAAGCTCTCGGTTTAACGGTCAATCTATGTTTCTATCCTCACATATGGTCACAATCAAAAGACAGAGATCACAAATACAAGCTTTTTAAATGAGTTTCCTCCAATATCTCGAAGACTCTCCCAGAGATATGCTGAGAAGCTCGGTCATCTGGGAGGGGCTCAGATTAGACACACGCTGCTCCTCCACATTGAGAGCTGCCAAATGACGTGGACGGGCATCTGGTCAAGATGCCTCCTGGACACCTCCCCAGTGAGGTGTTTCGGGCACGTCCCTCTGGTAGGAGACCCAAGGAAGACCCAGGACACTGTGCGGGAATTATATATGGTGTCGGGACTCCCCAGAATGTGGCTGGAGGGCATGGGAGTTTGCCCATGCCCCCTCCAATGTCCCCTGCCTTTACTTTACAATCCCTTTACTCCATGGGGATAGGGATCTTTTACAAAATCTCCAGTGAATAGAATTGTCTGTCTGCTCTCCGATCAACAGGATCTCCTCCGTGCTGGTTTTAGTGTCCTGTGATACAGCGCTTTATGAACTGACTTATTCACTTTGGTTGATATGTGTAATATTTGCTACTTTGGGCATCAAAACCTGTATCTACACAGCACATGTTCTTCAGTGGATTGGGAATGTATGTTTTTTTTTTCTTTTTCTAAATAAGCTGACCCTCATATAGTTTAGCTACAATGTTTTTCCTCAAATATCTCGAATAATTTGATATTCTGCAGGGGATTGTTTATAAAGGATTTCATAGTCTTCATTAATGTATTTCGACATGATATTTTGTAACGTATTATTTTGTAAGATACTGTCTGAGGCTGAATCCTCTCACCAATGTTCTCAGTAAACTTAGCTACAGCTGAAGTTAGTGAGCAGATGTTCATTTTATTTGTTTATTTATTTATTTTGTGCTTTTCACTCTTCATATTCTTTATTGTATCTTGTGTCTGTTCTGGTTCTTCTGATTATAATTCAGTTATAGTTCACCCCACCCACAGATGGGGCTGCAATTAGGAAGGTTTTGTTTTTGCAGGTTTATCAGAAAACGACAGTCTACAGTCAGAGTTTTAATCTTTAAAATCACCTACATATTTTTAATGTTGCATGCATTATCAAATGGGTTGTTCCTATTTGTACCTCTTTTTCATTTTTAGATTTCTTGAAAACATTTTTTCAGCATGTCAAAGTGGACTCATAGAACAATGAGGACACTGGATTTTAAATGTATCTGACCTTAAAATTATCAAATATCCTTGTCAGCCATTTTAAATTCTATAAATCATTTAATCATATAAATCAATAATGTTCATAAACTTCCAGCAACTCAATTATTTCTTTGTCCATCTTGAGTTTTTCAGCATTTCCTTAAAAACCTTTTCAGAATTGAATTTAAACTTACATTTGCTACACATTTCATCGTGGGACCTCTGCGGTGGGACTGGCTAACACTAGCAGGTTTGTCCTGTTGTAATACTAACATTCATTCGGAGTGGAAGTAGAATGAAAATAAATATTAATTTAGTTTAAGAAAATTTCTAATTTTTAAATTATTAATCTGGATCTTTATGACCTCAGATAATCGAAACTAAGTCCAATTAGCTCTTTGAATAAATTAATCAACTGTTGTGTTCATTTTAGTTTAAAACTTTTCCCATATTCTGTCATCCAGGTTATGGAAATTTTTACTGCTTGAATGCTCAAACAGAAAGCAAATCCACTCCTTTTCTTGGTTTTTCAAGAAATTTAATTTGTCACCCAAAGCTTTTCTCAGCTCGGAAGTGAAGTAGGAAGCACTAGATATGTTTAGGTTGAGAAAAAAACACTTTTATATGAGAGGTGAACCAAAGAAAGAAGTGAGGTTGCTCATGCAATTAGGACCTTTGTTTTGGTCTGTAGGGATTAATCCATAGGATGGAAAATGAACCATCCGCTGTGTACAGTCATAGTTCACAAACTTTAGCTGCCTGTAATGGTCATTTTTTAAAATATATTGTCTCCGTCCAGCTCACTACATGTTTTTAATAGACAACGCCTTTCTGGACATGATGTTTCCTTATCCCTACAATCAGCTGGAACAAAAAGTAAAGACTACTCAGATTGTCTGATCAGCTCTACATAATGTACAGTACCAGTCAAAGGTTTGGGCACACTGGATTTAAAGGTGGAGTATCTAAGATTTTCAATATTTAAAAAAAAAAAAATAAAAAAAAACTAAAAAAATAACTACAATCATAATTAGATAGTTTTTTAAAACATGTAGGTTCCAGTCTGTCCATATTTGATGCGTTATTAAATTACAAGTTTAATCAATGACAAATGACAAAAAGCACTTTTTTTTTACTGGTAGGCAAACATTTAAGAAGGGTCTTTGTCATTAATTAAACTTGTAATTTAATAACACATCAAATATGGACAGACTGGAACCTACATGTTTTAAAAAACTATCTAATTATGATTGTAGTTATTTTTTTAGTTAATTTTTTTTTAAATGTTGAAAATCTTACATACTCCACCTTTAATGGGAAAGTGTGTCCAAACTTTTGAGTGGTAGCATATGTAAAAATGTCATCTCTCTGTCTTATTCTTAAAATCTGTAAACTTGAGGCGAAAGAACAGTTGGGTAATTCAGATTAGTACTATTTATTGGATTTGAAGCTGTTTTATTAAATTAATATTCTTTTGACATCATATTTGACAGTATTCATTATATATCCATTAAACTGAATTAGCGATTTCCATAAACACTGATTTGATTAGCTCCCTATAATTAAACAGGTATAAATGAAATTGCAGGTTTGTGTGGTACATCATTTAAAAAAAACATGAAATTCATTCAAAGATTCTTGTTTCACCTCTCTGTTGAAAACTACTGAACTTTGGCAGGTTTTTGCACTTTGTTGACACCCTAACAATGAGTAATTCTACATATGTCTCGTTTGACTCTTGCTCTAACACTTTCTCTTTTTCCTGCCTTCACTTCCTCTATTCATGTCCTCCTCAGTTTCTTGGCTGGATCCGCCATGGTGCATATTCAAAACAGCCAATATGTTGATATCCAGTTGCACGAGTGCATGGGCGCTGATGGGATTTTTAAACTGGGGGGGAGACCACTGTCAGCAAATGATTTCAACTCCAAAGGTTATTTGTGTGTAATTTGGGCTTTAACTAGCGCTCATGCAGTTACTTTTGTAATAGCCTATGGGCCAATGGATTGCACTAAAAAGCCATCGGAGAACTCTTATTTCAAATCATGGATTAACAACAAGCTCTGTTTCCTGCCTGCTGTGTACCCACTTCCCCGCTCAAATGTGTAGAGACTGGCCTGTTTTCATATCCAGCAGTTGTAACTTCCAGCTTTTGACCATCTGATTTCTCATGCATGGATATTTTTTCTAGTGCTTTTTTTTGTTAAGTTTCACTTCTCTAATGTGTCATCAGCACATGTAAATAAACAACACTGAGATTTGCCATTTGTGTAAAAGACAATTTCACTTCATTCTTGGGAGCCTAAACCGCACAAGACCAGATCCATAAAAAAAAAAAGGAAAAACTAACTACAACTTAAAATCTGTACTGAAATATTCTACACAACATGTGGATTCATTAAAGTTATTTTACTGATCTGTGAAACCTTTATTCTATTTGTAAAAATGTGTTGTTGTCATAGAAAAAAATCTGTATTTTGTTATTGTAACAGTACAATCCAACAATAAGACTATGAATGTGTGTGTATTTCGGTTTTCTTTTATTCTTGTCACCACAGAACCAAGGTGCTCTAATGTTTTTTTTTTTTCCTTTCATAACAAGTTTAGATCCAAGTCCTCTAGATCTTAAACCAATTTATAGCTTATTAATAGAATTTATGTTCCATATACCAACTACTCGGGGATGGGCTGCCTAATTATCCCAGAAGCTGAATAATATTGGTGTGCTTTATTAATGTTCCGTGGTATTGCTAGGGACAACCAATAAATACAGCACTGGGGATTCCACCAAATGAAATGGGAATATTTCAGTCCTATAATGAAGCTCTGCCAATGCACACCACATGCACCTTTAGTTAAATATGCACATGATCTTTCAAAGACATATTGTACAAAGGATGGTGATGTGATGGTACTGAATTGCCTTATGCAACCAACGAGCTGCTTCAAGCAACCTTTCCCTCATTAGAAAAAATACGGCACTGCACACAGATGAGATACAATGAATCTGTTTTTATTACAATAAATAAATATACTGAGCAACTTAGAGGCTGCAATTGACTGTTTTTTCAGGGTGTCTTGTCCCACTGGGAAAATGTGAGAAGTTGACATTAGAGACATGGGCATTTACAGCAGTAAGTCAGGACATCACATTTCAAACCTTGGGTTTCTCTCACCTTTCATTCAAACATAATGGAAAATCAAACATCATTATCACTATGTTGAGCCATAAAAGACAAATGTGTGTGTTACTGCTCACACTCTGTTTTCCTCAGTGTTTTATGGCCTCCCTAAGGAGATGTTGAGGCCTGTTGTAGATTGGCCATAAATCCTGAACTTAGTCTCTCTTTTTTTTTTTTTTTGTTACACAGTGGGAGATGGCTGCCTGGCTGAGGACTGACCATGGCTCAGAACTGGAACGAGACCTGTATGACAGGAAGGACAGTACAATCTGATTTATGACCTACCTGCTTCTTAATCATCAAGTCAGATTCCAAAGGAGACACCAACAAAGGCAAGAGTCGTAAAATAAGGCAACTCAAAGGACCTTTTTTTTTTTTACTTTTTGTGGTTTATCAATTAAAATCCTGCTTCATCAGTTGTCCTTATGGAGGTTAGGCTTGCAAATGTCTTTGACTGACCTAATTAGCAGAGATAATTGCCTTTTCTCTCCTCTTAGCTAGATACCTTAATGGCAACCAAACATACATAGAACTCATTCTAAATTTTGTTCTTGGGATATTAATTGGCTTTGATGCACCTTTTTTTGAGATAACAGAAATGAGAAAGAGAGCTTTCCAGAAAAAGCTTGGTTTGATTTGATGTAAAAGAAAAAATAAATCATGGTAATTTGAGTCCAGTTCAACATTTCAAACATGAATTGTAATAGTCATGCGAGAGTCTTGTGTCAGTGCCAAAAGGTGACCCTAAATACATTTTTCATGGCCTGCACGTTGATGAGCAGAAAGAAGCAAAATTGTCCTTCAAAACCTGTTATTATTTAAGCAAGCTATTGCAATGCACGATGCACACTGAGCCCAAAGCATAGGTTGCATTTGCTCCACACTCCACTGCAAAATGAGACTAGTCAAGCCTTAATGTAACCAGCAAAAGCTGGATAAAAATCTATACAAACTCAATTATGAATCAATTTGAGCTTGTGTCAGACAGTCTGGTGCCAACAGAGTGGATTTTTTATTAACTTATGGTCTGGGAAGAATGAAACACTTTTCATTTGTGTACTTCAGTATGTTGCTTCATGATTCAGAGGAAGGGTGTTCACACTTTGTCTTGGAGGGGATCTGATGGGGGATCAGTGTGAGTGCCTTAGTGTTTTATACTATCATCGGGATTTGAAAATGGCTACTTTTCAGGTTTTTACTTTTATTTTTTTCACAGTTTTGGATTGTCAAAGCATACAGATGTTATGAGATATGAGCAGAGTGAAACAGAAGGTAGCTCAACAGTTGATTGAGTAATTAGAATTAAATCCCTCCCACACTGATTCATATTACCCCAATGCTGTGGTACATTTGACTTGAGATGGATTTTTACCCTGCACCCCACTGTCCTGTTCCAGCATATCAAACTGGGTCAGTGGCTTGAATATTCATGATCTTCCATGACAACTCCCTGCTATTCCATGTCAAGACCTATGTTAATTCTCAGATTTGCACATTTAACCTGCTTGAAACTTCACTACCTCAAATTCTGCGCACTCCCAGTGCCATTTTGACTGCTGTAGCCTCTCTGGAAAGAAAATGTGCTGCTCAAGGCCTGTTAGATCCTATACAGTTTGTTGTTGATCTATTTGCTTTACTTGACATATGGTTTCCATTTTATAGAGTCCCTAACTCTACAGCTGTGATACCCTCAGACTTTATTGATCCGAGCAAGCTTGCCAGGTTGTGAATGGGATTTTTCCAGAGAACGCTGTTTTGTTTTCCGCACAGATAGATTGTGTTCAACTGTCATGTGTCAGTGCTAAAACGAAAGTTAGGTCTGAAATATGCTGCAATGTAATGGTCAATTGAACCCCACAACACCCTCCCCAACATAACAATCCATCTGTCTGTCACTGTCGTTTATGTCATTATTATCAGCTTGTTGCCTCTATTATATCTAGTCTATCTTTGCTATATTTGTGTGTGTGTGGGGTTGCATGCAGGGGTAAAGCATTCATATAAGGTCCCATTGGTTCCATTAAAAGTTGCCCTACAGTAGTTTGTCTGTTTTTGTCCCTAACTCATACACCTGCCACTTGCTTGGAATGTGTGGTCTGTCCCTTAAGGTCAATAAAGCACAAAAGAGTTGCCCAACAGAAATGACAGTATTTTCCCCTGACGTTTATACCCACAACGCGATGACCTCTCATTAGTAAGAAAGTGGGTCATATCGGATCTGTTAGTTATCAATTCTTGAGTGTGAAACAGAAGCCATATACTTCATCTTGGGAAATAAAACAACCCTCTTGGTAGTCATTTACTACTTTCCTGCCAAGAGCAGCATCATTAATTGGAAATGGTGTAGAATGCTTGGCATGGTTCTTTTCTAACAAGTTGACTGTGAACTGAGGTTTCACAGCCAAACTGTGGGTGCGTTCAGCACAGAAACAGCAGGGAGGAAAGCAAATGTGATTGGAGTTGCCATGTGCAAGAAAGGTACTTTCTATAACTCTAGGTACAGTAGCTAGCTGGCCTGAAATGCATCATTTTCCCATTTTCCGCTTCTGCTTCTTTCTTCTTTCTCTTTTTTCTTTTTTTTTTTAGATGTTTGGGTGTTTTTTTTCCTCTCAGTCATTCAACATTACAACTGCCCTGTTGATGTATCTTGAAGATGATTATCCGGCGAGATTGGGCCTCTGTAGCTGAACACGCCCAGGGGAGTCTCATCCCCCCTCTGCAATAGACTAGAACAAAAAGAATGGGGAGGGAAGTAGAGCAGAGAAGCAAGAATTCCACTGAGCAACAACAAAGAACCGAAGAACAGTCAAATCTTTACACACACATACACACAACACCCCCCCCACAAACACCTTCACACCATCTACAATCATAGTTCAACCTGCCTGGTGTGAAGATAGCTCGATCCTCATCTCACCCTGGGAGCCAGTTATACTGAGGCATATTGATCATTGTCTGCTTACAGTTGTCATTAATTCAGACAATTCACAGCTTAATGAGAAGTTTTATTTCTACCTCTCAGTTCTTTTGTTTTTGCATTGGATGAGCCAACCCCTCCACCTTCTCTTTGTGACATAGATGCTGCCCCTACTCATCTCTCCCTGCCAAATCCAACAGTTAAAAGATTTATCTCTTAAATGAGAACCTTTGGTAAACAGGCTAATCTGTTTGGCAGCACTCACGGTCATGGCTGAATAAAACATTTGACAACACTAAGCTCCTGAATCTTCCTATCTCTGTCTGGCAAAAGGCCTCTCTCTGCCTCCCTTCAGGGCTCCTTCATTGTTAATCCTACCGATCACATTCTTCTAGCTTTTTGCCATGCTGCAGGGGTGTGGCCGGACTTTTGTCTTGTCTGACAGAGAGTTCATTATGTGATTGGCGAGGAGCAAATGCAATAATGCTCATCACGTGCCACTACCGGGGCCAAGTCCAGCCATTCATGCAGCACACTGTTGTTCTTTCTCTCCTCTCTCGCTCTGTCTTGGGAAGGCAGTCTGCCACCTTTCCCGTGGTGACAGGTTCTCTCTGAGGTATTTAACCACTTGTCTTGCAAAACCCCTTTTAATTGAAATTACCCATTGGCTGATAAGCTTCTGGAGTCTTATCATGGAGGTGATATGGAGGCTTCGGTCTTTCATGCTGAAAGGTTTTGTTGTTGCTTGTTCTTCGTGCATCATTTCTAAAGCCTGTGACATACTCTACCAGCAGCCAAAACTTTGTTTTTGTTTGTTTAGAATAGTCAAGACTTAGTGACATTTTTATTCACAATGGGTTTGGAATTACTGCAGGGGTGGTTTTGCACTTTATAGACCATATACTTTGTCTTATAAACCTTGTGTTTTAATCATTTTTGCACTTTCTGACCAGTGCAATAAGCTACAAACTAAAGCTATCCAACCTACATCCAACTCAAATGTCCAACCAATCACATACACAACACTTCTCAGAAGAGGTTCCCACCACGTTCCTTTCGCACCACTGGTTTGTGTCTTTTGCCAGATGATGATCAAGTTTTGTCTTTTTTACTTCTACCTGTTAGAATATGTTTTCTTCTTAAGCATGTCCACGTTTTGAAGTTTGCAATGCCAATCTGCCATCCTGTCCTGTCTGCTTGGTGATCACTGTTGCCAACTCCTCAGTAAAGAAAGTAGCTATTGGCTGTTCTAAAAGTTGCTAAATGACATCATTGCCTAATTTGCACAATTGGCCATTTGATTGTAATGTCATGAACGTTGTAGAGGAATAACGTGGGAGAAACAAAACGTGAGTCAAAACCATCCTACAAATATTTAGTACTATGAATAAACTCTTTTCTGTTGGTTATTGTTTTTTTGTGTATTTTATTTGGCCATTGAAATACGCTATCACTTTGAAAAATAGATTTGGAATACCTTTAGAACCACATGGCATCAATCCATTTTGTCCTCCATTGTTAAATGTTAGAATATCAAATTTAACCAAAGGACTTTTATGTTGTGTGGAATTGCTATGTGCATGTCAAACCCTCCTCCTTTATCTTAGGACCAGCAAAGTGGCCCAAATGATATACTTTGGCAGAATTACTTACAAACGTACTTAATTTATTTATCTTTTTTTTTTTTAGTTAAAGTAAAACTTGGAAAAAGTAACAGAGGCTGTGAGTCAAATCAAATGTAATTAACTATATTGGCGTGACAGTGAAAAACTTTGCATTTCACATCCCACTCTGTAAGCCAGAGCAGGATCAGCAGCAGATTTGCACATGCAATATTCATTTTGACTATGTACACAAAGTCATGCAGGTGTCCTCTCTGCTCCTCTGACTGGTTGCACCTGCAGCCGGAGCCGACTGTGAGCCTGGCCACTGGGAGTGCTTTAGGATGGGGAGGGGCTCCGGCTGATCGTTCATGACAATAACTGCAGAACAATATGTGCTTACAAGTCAGTCGCCAAAACACCAGAAAAGTCTTTAAAGGGGTGCTATTGTGGTATTTCGAGTTTTCTGAGCTTTCTACAGTGTTACAGTGTTGAATCCTCATCAGATATGTGAACGGCACTGTTTTTTATCACCTAAACGCATGTTTGAGTTTGAGTTTGAGTTCCAGCATGCTCTCCGTTCGGTTTCCATGGCGACGAAAAACGTGTCGTTTTACAGAGTTTTTTCTACTTGGAAATCCTTTTGACGTCCCGGGGGATAAGGTTCGGTGGTTGGTTACTTTCTACAGGTTAACAAGGGCATGTACAAATACATCAGGCGGGTGGAAAATGTCGGATAAAGTTATTTCGAACGATGGCTGGTGAGTTTACCAAAGAGAGACATCCTGCTGCATTCGTTGCTGTGGGTTGCTGTTTTCCACTTTGTTTTCAGGGTCTGATTCAGGTTCCAAAATGTAGGGCTGTATGCTATGTGTTGACATTGTATTTTGTTTTTTTATTGAGTTCATATTAGCCAAATCCTTCTGTTTATGAGATGTTAGAATGACGGTGAAAGCAGTTGCGGTGCGCGCTCCCGATATAGTGCAGTGGCAGGAGGCGGGGCTTAATGCGGAAGTGTCTCAATCCACTCGTCCACTCCGTAGGCTGTCAGATCCACAGGCTGATCTGACAGCCTACGGAGAGGGTCGGTCTGAAGTAAATAAAGCGATTTGTGACAATAACTCGATCAATCCCAGCCCTTCTGGTCTCAGAAATAAAAATCAATTAGCCTGAAATGCACATAATAGTTCCACTTTAATAACTCCAGTAAAAGTTGCTAGATTTGTCGCTAGTTGCTTTTAATTAAAAAAAAAAGTCACTAATTGGGTTTGGAAAGTTGCCAGATTTAGCAAGAAAGTCGCTAAGTTTGCAACAATGTCGGTGATACATGTGTGGTAGTTGCAACTTTGTGCAGTGTATATGATATGATCCAGTAAACATTATGCACAGATCTACAAAGTATCACATGCCTCCTGTGTACTGAACTGTCCTAAAAAAACGAGTTAACAAAGTTAAATTCTTGTAGCCAGTCACAATCACAAGGAGGGATTCCCAGTGTATTAACTGCCAACGAATCAGGTTCAGAAGCATTAAAAACTGATGCAAAAGTCCTACTGTGGGTTCAGTTTTTAACCTTTTTAGCAGCTACAGCTACAGACCCACCGCCCCACATAGGTGCACACATTGCATAGTGAAGGATCAGAATTAACATTTTTTATGGAGACAGAGTTTTGCAATGACACAATTAAGTTATAAATAGTACACTTCTTAATTTGCTGTTTTTTAAGTTGGTTTTCTGGCATGGACGTCCTCTAAAGAATAATCTTTTTGGATTGGGTAGCTTCAAGCGTGCAAGTCTCTTTTGTAAAACACTAGAAGAAGAATGATGTTATCAAGTCAAAGACTTTTCCAGTGCATTGGTTTGCCAACAGAAATGTTCATTGGCTTGGTTCAATATTGCCTCTTTCCAGTTGCAGCACAGCACACTGCATTTTTGAATGAGGTCCAACTCAGCAGGCTAAATTCAATAAGAAAATTCAATGAGCATAAAGCAAGTTAAACAGCCTCCAAAATATTCTTACTTTTCCAAAGATAACATGAATACATGCACGGTAGGATGAGCTCATGAGTACACACAACTTGAAAGACTGTTTGTATTTTTAACAAAATACATTGCAGCTACCTGGAAACATTAGAGTCAGGGATTTCTTTGTTTGATATTCAATTTTTTTTTCCTCTGAGTCAGTAAATAAACTTCAGCTTTTGCCCTGTTGAATATAATTTGAGGGCTGTGCCCTGCCAAATAAACTGATGAACACTTACTATGCTGGAACTCACATCACTCTTATGGCCATGACACAAATGAGTGATTCACTGGTCATTTATAATCAAGAGGCTGTTTTTTTATCACAACTCTTGGTATGAACAAATCAATGTGACACCAGTGTTACCAATGAATTATTCATATTTGGTTATTAGGCCCTTTCATTTACATGTACTAATTGGAATGACTGATGAACACATGTCTGTGTGATGATAGTTATGCTTAAGCTGTCAAGTGCATATAATAGCCAATCGAGTTATTATATTTTGTCTTCTACATGTTTTGACTTAAATATTTGATTCTAACATTGTGAGTCAATATAAGGCATGTTTTGTTTGCAAGTATCACAATTAAACAGACTTAGTACAGACCTCAAGTATGCAGGCATTTGCACCTCTCAGATTATTACTGTTACAACATTTTTAACAGATTTAATCAAGGTTGTGTAGTTAAATTTAGGATTACACTTGTGAATTAGTATCTCTTTAGTTTGATGCCAGACCAATTAGTAAAAGAAATGAAACTTCTTTGTAGATTTAAATGGAATTTTGTTTTGGCCAACACGAGGCAGCCTCGCCTGATTGAAATGACTCTTATATAAAGATAATTTACAATTGTTAAGGTTTTAAGAAAGCAGTTTACATACATTATCGGCAACTGAAAAAAATTGTAAACGTTTTTTGTGTGTATTTTTAAAGGGCTTGTCATGTTTCACCACACACAGTAACAGATTAAAGTTAAAGTAAAGAATTTTACCATGGTTGGGAAAAAAAAGTATCTTCAAGAAGTGAACACTGTGGGCTCTTTTAATCATGTTTAAAGGAAAAAGACACTTGCATAAGAAAAGTGCTCTTGTCACCTAAATTTAGGGCTGCTGCAAAATTATTTTGGTAATTTACTAATCAGATCTTGTGTAAAATCTAGCTTTTCTCACCAGCATTCAGCTGCTTTTACATAACCACCATAAGATTCCAGCAAACTTCATCTCAAAGTGTCACGTGTCGTAAGTAACAACAATTAACTTATTGGATGCCAAAGGCGACCACGGGAGACATCTTTTGACGTCTTTTCCAGTTTTACGGTTTCTGTATGACGAAACCTGATTTGGTCGGGCGTGCATCAAAATGCCCCTTCATGCCCCCTGTTTGTACGCCTAGTGCACATCCAACATATTGTGAATGCGCTCCAAGCATGCACTCCAAAGATGCCCCAACGTACCCTGGACAAATCGGGCCCCCAACATTCCACAGTCCCGACACATGAGCCAAAATGCCCCAAAACACACGGGGCTCTATGCTACAATGATAACTGACAGCTAGTGAGTTAAGATATCACATTCATCATCCTTGAACATTGCAGCTTATAGTTTAATAAGGAGAACAAGGCAATGGGCTTCAGAAAACTAAAATACTTGTATAGGTGTTCTCCACTTCATTTGTCTCAAGCAACAGACATGGCTACATTTTTAAGTATTAAAATATGGCAAGAAAATCAAATGACACAAGCACCTGAAACCAAAAATAAATGATCCATATAACATAACTTTAGTTAACCATTGAAGGTAATGGTGGCAGCTAACGAGTCCGTTAGCTTATCAAGACGATGAGCATCCCTGTTTGTCAGACATAATCAGCCACAACGCATTTCCTTTTAAGATGTTTGTGTATCTCCATCATAAAGTGCTATGGAAGCCAAGTTCTATCTTGCAGGTTGTGCATTGCACATGCTTCCCTTAAATTTTCAGAAATTGCTACCAAACCATTGAGCTCAATTGTCAGCTCACCACTATAGGGTTGTTTAGCCGTAACTTTTCCGATGACATCATGGTTGAATCCGATTGCCACTACTGCACATGTGTGTAAAAGACAAAAAAGGCAGACATGGCAGCATAAGGTAGGCTACAGCGGCAGCTTTAAAAAAAAAAAATAGAGAGAGAGAGAGAGAAAGGA
Organism: Telmatherina bonti; assembly: GCF_933228915.1. Lineage (NCBI taxonomy): Eukaryota > Metazoa > Chordata > Actinopteri > Atheriniformes > Telmatherinidae > Telmatherina > Telmatherina bonti. The sequence continues at coordinate 20,236,007 of NC_136626.1, forward strand.
GGAACGTGCTGCAGAGGGAAGGGGGTGAAAAGTAAAGTGTTAGCACTCTGACCCAAAACTCACCGTTTGGAAGTAGAAGGGCCCACTGGAGCCATCTGAGCCTTGACTGTGTCTGAAACAGGAGTGCTTCGTTGACAGACTATCACTCAGACACACCGACAGGGCTTTCAGCAGACCCCAGTCTTCTCTGGCCCTTCTCCCTACATAAGATACCCCCCACCCCAACACACACTGTCAGACCCTACACTGCAATGTATGTCAGCACAGTCATTAGGGTAATTGCTGATTACATACACAATTGTCTCACCCAGGTCTGCCAGACGTGTGTCAATCCACGAACAGGTTGTCTTACGTTTGTGTGTGGATCAGCCTGAATGACGATCATTCAGCATCTTGACTTCTAATTTCTCCAGCAAATTGTGTCCTTTGTTGGAAAATGATTGGCTTTTCCTTTCTGAAGGGAAGAATTTCTCCTACTTTCACCAGCAAAATTTATACTATTTACACCATTCCTTCTCTTATACACTAAAAACTTGTGTGTGCTCCGCCTGGCCAGACACACAAGCGCAAGATGAAAAATCACGGAGAATGCTTTCGTTTTGAACCCCGGTGATGGATAAGTGGACAATGTGCCACGGACAGGTAGCTGTGAAAAATTGCTCCTGTTATGCTTGTAGACAGTCTGGCATCTAAGGAATTCAAAATAGAGAAAGTCTTTGCAGGTTATATTGACAGTTTGTCCACCTTAGTGGAAGCAATAAAAGTATAGATTTATTGGGTTTTCAAGTCAATGGTCCCAGCATTTGAGCCGTCAGGGAAGAAATATTTTACATGATCACACTGCTTACAAAAATATTATTTATGTCTTCATTTAAAGACGATCTGTTCTTTAAACGATGGTTAAATGTTATTAACCATAGCTTGGTGAGCTCTTCTTATTGTTATTTTCGAAAAGTTACAACCAAAGAACACTTGATCAGTACAATTTCAGCACCTGTTCCAATTCATATTACTTTTACAATGCAGTGCAGTACATGCAGTGAAGGTTACAGTGAAGAAGAACATAATGTACAGTTCTCACTAGAATTATCTGCATTGCTGAGTTGTAGGTACAGATCTTGAAATATTTCCTGAGGAGAATGCAAGGAAACCAATTTTGTAAAACAAATTCACATTTTCTTTCTATCTAGTGATGGTCATGTTTTTAGCCAGGACAAAATGCTGAATACTGAACAAAGTAGAACCCTATAGGAGAAGCAAAAGAGGACAAGATTATTGAAAGAAGGGCACTGAAAGGAAAGACTTTAATCGATAAGACAGAGTCTCTCTGGGATAGTGTTCTATCAACAAAGGAAACCAAGGAAGAACTCTTAGGCAATGCAGTGCATAGACTTGTTTGCAGACGATAAAATGAACCCAAAAAGGAAAAAAAAAAAAAAGCACACAAACTGCAATAAAACACAGTCAGGGTTCTCTATCATCCATGTAAAAAAAAATTCTAATATCAGTTGCTTATAAAAATATTTAGAAGCCACCCAGTGATAGTTAAACACGAGAAATGATCAGAGTTGGGCAGGGTACTGTCCATTCAAAGAGCAAAGCGTAAAATGTTTTTTAAAAAAAACAAAAAAAACTATGAAATGACTTAATGTGCAGTGACTTCAATGAAACATTTTTTCAATAGTTTATATCCGATCCTGAATGACTTCTGTGGAAAAGAGGCTGTAAAAACCAAGCATACAAGTGTGAGAAATTTAAAAAAAAAAATGTACAGCCTATGATTGATGCCAACTGCCAAATATTAGTAAAGAGCGCTAACAATTATGCTTGCAGTTTTTATTTTCTTTTTGGTCTTTAACGTTTGCCTGTTCCTGTTGCTGAAGATAACCTGAATTCTGTAGTTACAGTCTGGAGCTACAAATATGTCTGACTTGGATAAATTTGCATTTACTGATGCACCCTGAACAAATCCTTATTTTCCAATTGTACATGTGGCATTCCTGTTTGTGGACAGTCCATCAAATCTTCATTAAGCCTGTTTGGCTGCTTGGATGGAGCACAACTTTACCTGTGAAATCACAGCAGCAGCTGCTTACACACTTGGCACTTTCATAGTGATGTGTTTCTTTCAAATATGTTATTTGTGGCTGTGTGTGGAAATAAATTGAGTAGAAAACTGCTTCCTACCTCATACTTTTGTGTTTGTCAGTTTGATGATGGCAAAATCTGGTGAAGAGGTGAAGGCCAGACATGCTGGTTGAGGTGAGCAGCCCTCCATCAGTACTTGGTGATGAGTTTATGCATCCTCACTCCCCAGGGACCCTGAAGCCATGACCTTACGTCCATCCCTTTACACTCTCATTCATTTTACTTTCATAAGCACCAGTAATGAGTTCGCTCCAATGAAAAGGAGGGAGGAGAGGTGGAAACACTTGTTGGAAAGAAGTAGAATCTTCTTGCTGCAGTGGCAATTGGTTCTGCTCTTAGACGATGCTGCGAGGGAATATATAGCTATTATTGAGGTCTTGCAGGACAAGAATAACAATCATTTTCACCTTCTCATGTACACACGCACAAAGTTGTTTGGAACTGGCACTCAAATAGATTGACACATGCCTAAATTTACACATGCATGCATACAAACTAATAGCACAGGCTCACACAGTGGTGGATGGACCAGAGGCTTGACGCATTGTAATATGCTTGGGAGCCTGTATGGGGATTAGCAGCTCATTTCAGTGGCTGCACAGTTGGCCTCTACAGTCTCCCAGGGGAAGGAAACAGCTGTGGGTGGGGGTCTTGTTTAGAGAGTTGGTAGAGGGGGTTGTATGCTTATCTGACACCAAGAGGCAAATTTGAGATGGTCCAATATCAGCTTAACCAATACACACCACTGCACTTTACTGAAATGGCAGCTGAATCTCACCTCTCAGGAGATGTCTTATCATACCTCCCCCCCCCCCCCCCCCCCCTCACTTTAAACAAACTACAAGTTTGTGAGGATTTAGAGAGGCTTCAGCACGGGCATGTGACGAAGCATGAAGGCATGTGTTAGAGAGGATTTGTGATGATTAACAAAAAAAGACCCTCAGAGATCCAACTTAATTTTCAAAGTAAGTTCCAGCTAATTCAAAAAGATAAACACAAACCAGTGGTTTATTTTTTCAGTAAAGTAGACAGACTCACAAGGCCCAGGCTTTGTTGTGATAATTACATCTGAAACCACTGAGTTTAATTGCATTATTTACAGAAACAACTGCTCTGGTGACTTCTGGTGATAAAATCCAGGTGGGCCATCTAATGAAAGAGGTCTTGAGTGATTAAGGGTCATGTGAAGATGTGCAGTCCTAATCTCACATGAACCACGTCTGAAAAATAAAAGACATTTCTTAAGACAACCACGTAAACACAAATAAATATTGAAGTAAAAGTCAGTTTACTCCATTATTTAGAGATGAGCTTTTGTAACTCACGGCTCCTGGAGTGACAAGGTGTTAAGTCTTGGATGTGATGACCTGTACTTGAGCCTTTCCATCTCTTCCCATGCTGATTCTCTCTGTTTATTCAACCACTTTTGCAGTATTTACATTCCGTGTCTCATCTTTTCAATGAAAACATGGATGAGAGTGAAGTACCAGTTTATATTTTAACAAGCCAGGATGTTTTTAGCTGTCATTGTTACCAGGAGTGTAAACGCAATGAAGCAAGGACTTTGTTGTTACAGGTTAAGATTTCATGACTGCTGGTGGGCCAGCTTCCGGACTCCCAAAACGTCAACTGTCAGCTCCAAAGCAAACACTGCCAACCCCAGGATGGAGAGGAAAAGGGAAACAAAGAACAAATCCAGAGTTCACCGCTGGAAGAAAACCACTAGCAGGGTATAGTGCATGAGTCAGGGATTCACTACTTTCTCAGAGTTTCTCTCTTAGAGTTTTACAAATGTGAACAAAACAGATTCTCTCTAACTGATGTCACAGTTTTTTATTTTGCAGACAAAGGAACCTTTAACTGGGCGCTATCCAGTCTATTATGTGGGGCACCATGACCTGTTGTGACATTTACATGAGAAATGGGACTGGTGGTGAGCCCGGGCTCCATCTCACAGTGAGATGCCTCTATAATCCAATCGACTGCTATGGTGTTGGCATTGCAGTAGCAAGGCTGCAGCAGTAGGGGACCTCTTTGTGAGGGGTGGAGAGATATTATAATTTTGAGACCCCCAAACCAGAGAGGGGTCACTGCTTTGCTTTTCTGGCTTCCTCTTACTGTGGCAACATGAAATGTTGCACTGTGAATGTAAATGGAAACTTAACTTTGCATTATTTTATAACACCAGTGTGGGATTAATATCACGAAGAAATAAAAACAAATATATTAAAGAATACTGAAGCAGATTGTAAAGCATCACTAATGGTAGAAAACTGTACACACACCAAATGGAAACCATTTCAAGTTAGACTTTACCATTTTATCATGTTTATCCGTGATGTGGATAAAATAGTATACATAAATATGTATTTACTAAATTCTTGGTGGCCATGCTAAGATTGCCTTCTGGCAAGCTTCACCCATTTTATTCCCCCCCACTCAAAACCCATCTTCAGCTGAATGTTTTAATGTTTGGGTGCAGGGAGGGTTTGAGAAGAGTCCTGGCCTCATTGTTCCAAACACAACAGCTGTGACTTAATGAGTCCATTCCAGTGCTCACCCTTTGCCCAAAGTCTGAGCCGTTTCCACTGCCTCCTCCTTATTGACCACATGACCATTGTCGCCAAGGTATTCACTGGGTCTTAATGGTAAGACACACAAGAATGCAGCAACGGCTGAGCTCTTGCCACCTCTGAGAGATGGTGGGAAAGCTCCTGAAACCAATTCCAACAGCTTATGTTTACCATAAAAAACCAGTGACCTATAAGTTCACTCTAGTAATTTGGAGAGAACGTCCAGCACAGACACATCAACAGAAACATATTCACCCATCCAACCCACAGTGACTCTACGCAACAGTTTGTGGGGTTTTTGTACCTACAAGAACATTTCAAACTGGTTTAAAACCGTGGATGTAACTTACATTTTTAGACCTAATAGTGTCTGACACCCTCCTCCCTTATGGACACACAACAAGGATGAAATTATTGTCGGTTTTTCTCTGAACAACACAGCAGTACGGCTAGAATCCACTACCTTCTATGTGAAAATGAATTCCATGTAATCCGTGTGGCTGCATTTTCTATGAAACTGAGAAGCAATGAGATCTAATGGAGGACAAAACTGGCAAGGGATGTTAGGTTGTTGCCATAGCTATTGAGATGAAATCCACAAGTAGTTGTTTAATTAAATCCAGCTTCTTTTGTAGAATTGAAAAAGTAGGGTGGCAACAATGGGGAGCCATAATATTAAAAGTCTGAGATCAAACAGTTCTTGTGCAAATGTCCAAGTAAGTTCATTTTACTTCTGCTTATGATGAGATTTGACTGAAATGGATGAAAACAGCCTTCTTGAGAATTAATTATTCACACCGATTGTGGTGATTTTGGGTCATAACAGGATTGCAAACTCACCATACGTGACCACAAATCCTTCTGACTGTTTTATTCCATATGCAGTAACTTCAGTACAGTTGCTTGTGCTACAATGCTAATCATAAAGAGTATTTGGTGGAAGATTTTTCATACAGGAGGGAAAGAGTGCATGTCAGCTTGGTGCTTATGCATACAAAGTGCTTTGCTTTTTATATTGGGACTACACAAACAAGACTTTATTAAGTCAGAAGCAGGGATGATGCTGAAGAGCCTGGAGTCACACACCCTTAACCCCAGGAATTACACAGCATGAAGCTGTCATTTCAGTCAGGTATCATTATCGCGGCAGGTCTGGGTTCTTAGTGAAGCCTGCCAGCTTTATGATTTGATTCACTTGTCTTGTTAAGTAATTAAGAAAGGAGGGTAAGTTTTGAATATAAAAGGTAGTCATCTGAAATTGGGTAAATTTCATATGCCAGTGTTTTACAATCACTCCATCCAGTAAGCCATGTGCTATGTGTTTCTATGTGGGATAAAAGAAGCACGCAAAAAGTTGTTGTGGGTTAATGAATTACATGGAAAGTAGACCCACCAACATGCTTAAAAGATGTAAAAGTAATTACCCTTTTAAAGGCATTTTAATTAATGCTACCCCTTTTCTATCACATCGCCATGATCAGAACTCACATTGAGAACTAATTCCAGTCATGTGTCATCCATGCACGCTTTAAATTACTTGTGGCAAGAGTCACTGCATTTGACCCTGAACATGAACCACAGGGAGAAAAGTCTTGTTGAAAACCAGATGAGCCAAATTGATGATAACCTTTCTCCCATGAGGTCCTAAAAGTGAGGTACTACTCCCCTTGTCTTCCACTCATCTCCTGGACATGCCATGCAAAGTGAATGACATGATATTAAAGCACTTCCTCATCAAGACTGAAAGGCATACATTCTTCTCTATCTTTTTTTTTTTTTTTTTGCCTGCAAGCAGTCAATTATTTGACAAGTACACATAATGAACAATGCAAGACTAGTCAGAATTTAATCAAAAGGGAGAGACAGGGGCCCAGTGCAGATGGGAAATGATTAACACAGTTAATCAAACATCCCAGCGTTAGGTTAAACATGGCAAGCCTATCCCATCATCTGAAATATGGATGGGATCCATTGCAAATTTCCATTTTTCCATTTCCTTTTGCCTGTGGAGCATTTATTGCATTCTTTATGCTGACCCCTATTTGTTCCCCTTCCTTCATAAAGGTATTTATGGTAGTCCTGACATCATTGCCTTGTTTCCCCTCTTTTGGGGAGTCCTGATGCAGACAAATTTAAGTTAGGTTTCAAGTAACTGCCAAATGCAATCCAATTCAAGTAGATGTTTTTTGTTCAGTCTAGTTTGTTTGTTTTTTATTCTTAAGGTTATTTGATTTAGTTCCTCTAAAAGGTTTGTCACGGAGAATATTTGTGAAAAAGGAACTCCCACACTGAGTTTATAACAAAGACTCAAGAGAAAAGTCAATGCATCAAGCACGTCAAAGAATGTGAAAGAACAAACACTGGGACAGAGCGTTCTTTTATTTATTTATTTATTTTTACATCAGGTCTGGTAGCTGCATTATTGAGCTTTGGCATTTTTCCACCATTTCACTCTTTCAGCTTTGGCATCTTAGATATTTCTCTTTGACATAAACAACCAATTCAGACATGAATATTTTGTATATTTAACATGCTTTAAAGTAAGATAATAAAACAGTACAAAAACACATTTATTTATTCATTTTAAATACCTGTTGCTTTCCAGGAATTCAGAATATTTAAGACTGAGAAAAGTTTGCATTGCATGGATGCAGTTTTGCTTTTAGTGTAAGCATAACATTTGCAAATAAAAGTATTACAATACTACATTACTTAGTGTATCTCAGTACATCCTTGTACCACATTGACATCTGTTGTGCCTCTTTTATCAAAACGATAACACTATCAACATTTAAACATACGCCTGAGTGGCTGTTGCATGCATTGATTTAGTAACTGTATGTAGCAGCTTCACTAACGGAACTTTCTGCATTTTTTTTTGCAATATCTTTTCATTTTGCGAACTCAAAGACTATTGTTTCCTTCCCTCTTTACCGTGCAACAATAATTAACCATGATTACAAAGTATCTCTTGAGAAACTGGGACAGCACAATTTAGCTCATTGTCCTCAGAAATTAGAGTTGCCCTTCCTTCTCTTGTCTTTTTCACCCATTGGATTCATCTTTTCTTTAGTGTGCCAGGAAGAACACACCACTAATTAAGTAAACTATTTGACTGGCTTGGGCGATTTCATTTGGACTAATTTGACTTAATAGACAGTCTAGTCAAATGATTGTGATGGGTGTCGTTCCAGACCTCTTAAGGAATGGGCATTCAAAGAAATGCTTTTGTTACCGGCAGCATTTACATACGGCCTCACACACCACCACAGCCTGCACTTCCTGAAGAGTGTGGCTGGAAATGCATCTTGAAGAAAAAGTAATCAGCCTTCCAAAGTAATTTGTTTAGTCATATGTAAAAGTTTTGCCAGACTGAAAAAAAAAGAAAAAAAACCCCTTGGCGATTGTTGTTGACTTGGTAATAAGTTTAAGCATCTACAGAAAGAGCTGGCATAAATTTAGCCTTTTTTTATGCTTTGCTGAGCAGCCTCCATATTTAGAACAGTAATGTTTTATGGAAATAAGCTATATGTATTTAAAACTTATAATTGTGTTCCTTTATACCGGCACAAAGCATTTACTTTTAAATTAGCAGAATTAATCGGAATGCAAAATTGAAAGGAGGAATGTCTGTCCACAATGATGAATGCCTAAGTAAGATTTTGCTTCAATTAAAATTTCAGGCAATTACTATAAAAGATTATTGACCTCTGAAGGGACTGGTGAGGTCACATACTTTCCTCTGTCTTTGCAGAGTAGTATTCATCTTCATTAGCGAGAACAATTGCAGGCGTTTTCTGCTCACGCTGGAGGGTATTAACGCCGACAGATTATCCTCTGCACAATTCACTAATAAAGTTGATTTTTATTATTGTCCATCCAGGTAAAGCATAGTTTTCCTTTGCTGTCTGCACTCACGCTGACTTGTCTTCATCAGTGCTCTCTTGTACTTTCAGCAGACACAGGAAGCGCTGGGATTAGCGTTTGAAATTGTTCTTCTGATCAACGGTGGGAACTCCTAATTTCTTACCAGATTTAAAGGAAATACATGGAAAAGGCTAAAAGTTCTCAGAGACTCAATGTTATAATGTGAGAGTTCATAATGCAATGAATCATTTTAAACAAAGATTCATAAATATTTTATTCATTTTATTGAAGAATTTTTGGCATTTTTCTCATTAGCACAATACTAGGAAATAGTTTCAAATGTGGGATAATATCTCGGATTAATCAGACAGTTCAGAGCTCCTTGAAAAATTTTAAAGTGGACATGAACATATCACATGCTGTCAGAATATGTATAATCTACTTTGTGAATTAAAACTGTGATAAGACCTGCACTTGTCAGAAATCCTTTGGTTTCAAATGTGTTGCAACCATGATGCAATGTGTTTTTCTTTCAAATGAGTCATTGCAAAGTTTACCGAAAGCACGCAGGGTCCACAGTGCAAAATGCTACATCTTTTGTTTGAAAAATACGCTCACATTTACACAACACAGAGTACCGCACGGCGAAGTGAAGCAAATTGGAAGTGCTGGCCTCTGCTGAACCATATTACTGGTGACCATATATCATTTTTTATAGGTCACAAGTGACGCACATCTGTTTCCACTTGGCTAAGTTTCCATATAAAACATCTGAATAGAGATTGTTCACCTATATCTGTTGCTCCCCTGTGCTTATTTAAACCCACATACGTCCCATACATCAAACATTACAAAGAGCAAAAAGACTATTTTGTGCATGAAAGTGCATTTTTAAAATGGTTTGATTATGGAACAAAGTTTAAGGGGCGCTAAGATTCTTTAATGTTTACACCACGACACAGTTTTCTTTAAAATGATTTGTTTATGTAGTGCGGTCTTTTAAAAGTCAACTTATTTGACAGTTGTGCAATCCAGAGCCCAACATGCCCACACTGGCTCATGTTTTTTGTTTTTTTTCTTTTCCTCAAATTTGATCTCAAAGCCCCTCATGTGTTTGACTTCTTTTTAATTACTTCCTGTCTGCTTGGTCAATTATAAGTCCTTGGCTTGTTAAGGGGGGCTGACTATAGCAGCATTTTCTGAACAGACGGAGTGATTAAATACCTGAAATTTGAGTAGAATGATGAGATATTTCAGTGGAACTTGATAATATTTTTACTTGGCATGCCAGCTCTCAGCACAAGCATGTTGACTTTCATTCAGACAGAAGTTGATTGCCTGAGCTTGTGAAAAAAAAAAAAGTGTATTGATTTAAAAAGGCATGAGACAGTCATGCTCATTCATTTGTTATTGATTTGGTGGTCAGGTACATGCTGCTGTAAATACCCTTCTAATATTATGTTTAACACAAACTATGATCCTTAAGACAAGAAAACACTCAGGATTAATCAGCTGTCAACAAACACAAACGAATGGTATGAAAACACTATAGCCTTAACGTGATGATCCACCCATTATTAATCAACTGAAACAGCAGTACTGATGTACTAAAAAGTTAAGTATTGTTGAAAGTAGCTTTCATTAGGGGCTGGCAAAGTGCAAAAATCTGCCAAAGTCCAGTTCTATGAGATGCATCATACGATGCCAAACAAGCCAACTTGTAAAATTATTCATATAAAACAAGGCTTTTAAATGAATCTTAAAATTTTCTAAATCAATGCCAGCAATACAATGGCCAAGTTTATGTGAGAGTTTTAATCCTGTTTAATTCCGAATTTAAGTTAAATCCATTGTAAAAGGAGCATGTAAACAGCTAATTCCGAATGGAAATGACAATTCGGAATTAAACTTAATTCTGAAGTAAGTGGCTAGTTAATTCTCTTTATGAATCTGAACTGATTAATTCCTCTATCTTGTAAACGTTTATTCCGGTCAGTCTGTGAGTGCTTGTTACCTTGTCTTGTCCCGGTGATGCACATATTCCTGCGGTCTTCTGCCGTTATCTTCCTTCTCCTCGTCAACTGCTGACAAAAGCAAAGTAGTATGCTCGTTTCGAGTTTGTACTTAAAATAATAATAAAAATCAAAGCAAAATTATATTTATTATGAGGTTTTCCACATTATATCCAAAAAGATGAGAAGCAGGAAGCGGAGTTTGTTTACTTTCAGTAGATGTAAGTACATTACGTCCACCACCTGTCGAATCAGAACTCGTCCCAACAAGCTAATCTAAAGTGGAAGTAAGTAGAGGTGATTAAACATGTTTACCATGTAAACCTCAATTTGAAATGACTATTTCCATGTAAACCCAAAGGAGAATACTGTTATTCGGAATAATTAAATTCTAAATGATTAAGTCCAAATTTAAAAATGTTATGTAACTGTAGCCATTGATTCCCAATCCAGGAAGTTTTACTTTATATTCACATTTATCAATGAACTATGGACTGAAAATGCAAAACTTCTATCCACTCAACTGATCATTTAAGATCATACTGAATACAATCTCCTGAGACAAGAGGGGGAGAAAAAAGAATGTTTTATAATCCAAGTTGCTTATCGAAGTTGTGTGCCTGGTTCAACCACTGCAGAAACTGGGTAGCCCCATAAAGTGCAGCAGTATTTGAAGCCAAAACTACAAGCTGCATGGTTGCCCATGGCTATATAAATATTAACCGAGGCTCCACTGTGTAGGGAGACTCTCTTTGATTACGAGTCTACTCCAAGAGTTTGATATCCAAGGAAACCACTGTGGCCAGCTCAACAAAATTGATGGGAAAATTCTGAGAGTGGAGGAGTTTCGCTTGATTTGGAACAGATTCATGCAAACGAGGCAGGCAAGGCCACATCGCTGGTTCACAGTTCACATGCTCAAGTTTCGCTTTGAATTTTTCATCAATAGTGGTTAAAAGAGATGAGACAAGAGGTAAATAGGAAGTGCAGACCATCTCGCCTACATCAAGCTGATTCTTTTATTTGCACTCTGAATGATTTGTTCCAAAAAAAAGTCTTTAAATTTACAGCAGAAAACGACTGTATCGGTCGTGCTTATCACCAATAAACTCTTATGTCATATCTACTTGATTAGTTTGATTTGTCATCAACTTTGCTCAGACCAACCTTGCTTTTAAATAGGATCAATTCTTCAAGGTTCACTTCCCACAGCACTCTTAAAGTTTTCTTTGGATAGAAGGTTGCTCAAGACATCTTCAAAAGCTTGCCGCAACTCTGCTAAAAGTTGTTTTTCTTTGTGTATTCCTACTTGTGAATCCATAATGCTGGGATAAGCAGTTTCTTTCCTCACTTCTAGTTCGTCACTGTGACTTCGCAGAATAAATTTTGTACTGACCAGTTGCCTCATTGATGAGATCACCTGATAGAACAAGAGTTGTAAAATCTGCAATAAACGTTTTGCAGAGTTCTAAAAGGTAAAAGTTGTCAAATGAAATAAGATGGAATGACTAAGACAATCAGATATACACCGACACAAATGAGTGATTGAGGCTCGATGTTGTTTGTGATTTGTGCTCTGAACCATAACCTGTCTAAATCCTTGACCCACATAATGGAAGCCCAGAGATTTGTCTAGGTCACCAACAGTCTTGTGACTGGTCATGTGTGCCTGAGATGTCAATCATGTTCAAATATTTTGGGGAAGACCCAAAAGGCATTGTTAGGAGAACAACTGGAGGTTAAACAGCAAATATGGAGCCACACGGGGAACGGGGCTGCATGTTTATTCTCAATGCAGATGACTTAGGTTTGCCTTAAGCATTTGTGAAAACAGAAAAAAACACCAGTTATATCTTTACTATGATGCAAAATTTTCTGGTATTTGTAGAGTGTTTACATCATGAAATGCTTTGATTATTATGAATTTGTTTTCTATTTGAGTGCTTTTGGGCTGCGCAAAGGAGTCTGCAGTTATCATGCACCATTTGCCAAGTGATTATGTACATTTTTGTGGCACCTGTGTAAAATATGATTGCATTATGAGCTGTGACACAAAAAAACAGGAAAAAATTAGGTTTGTGTCATACCTTCTAAAGACAGTCTACAATCTAAAGAAAAGGATTACTGACAGTATATTACACATTGATATATTAGTCCTTGTCTGCTGATGAACATCCATAGAAATTGCTGTCTAAATCTAATGCCCTCTGTTGACAATGTGAGGAAACATATTCAGATTAATCCATGCTAAATGTGCAGTTAACCCTGGCGCAGCCAGAGCAGCCACATGTGTTTTGAGTCTTAGCTTATAAATAAACATTTCTCCAGATATGGATGGGTGTCACTGGGTGACCTTTTATTACATCTGTTTTCTCTTTTTATTTTTTTTTCTTATTTCTTTTTGTCCTTTGCAAAAATGGCCATATTATTATGTAAAATTATGCTTATGAAAACATAAGTCTGCCCCTCTCCTGTGTTCACCTTCACCTGGCAAGCATGACTCAACCTGACATTTTCCCTATAGTCTTTGAAAGACAGTTTCTATTGAAACCAGGTGTGCTGCTACGTCCTGCCTGATGTTTCTGGGAAGGATTCTTTGACCAGATCGTAACAAGTATTCACAAAATGCTGAGACAAACATGAAACCCATGATCTGCACATTTCTGATCCCGACCATTATAAGATAAGACAGACGCCCTGATATGAACTGAAAAACAACCACTAGCTCATAGAAATTATGTTTAAAAAAAAAACCCCAAAACAAAACAAAAAAAACAACAGTTATTTTAAGCTTTAATAAAAAAATTAAAAAAATTACAATTTAGATAATACCATGACGCTCTGACTCTTTTCAAAATGAAGTCCACAGAAATCTTACAGGTTACATGTAATCACCTGCAAGCACATGCATTCCCACAACATACTGCACACAGCAAAGAGAAAACAATGCAAACTCACAACAGCTCGAAAAAATTATATTCCTTGCACAGCTAAATGGCACACCGAGAAAATAAAATAAAATAAAATAAATAAATAAATAAATAAAGCAATGGAACAAATAATATAAAGATCAATACATTGTAGGTTTTAAAAAAAATACAAAAAAGAAGAAAAAAGAAATAAAAGAAAGAATTGCTTGACTCCACCAACGGAGGAGCAGCTTGACCACTGTCTCTTCGGACAGTTTGTTACCCCGTGGGGCCAGTCTGAGCGCAGGGAAGAAGAAGAAGAAGGAGGAGGAAAAAAAGTCTGCCTGGTCTCTACTTCCATGCATCCATGTTCCTTTTGAAGCTTGGTAGTATTACAGTAGAATGGGTCCGCTGTCATTGGTTGAATAGGCTGAGCTGCCTACTGTGACAGAGCGTGGGCCTCTCATACCCAAAAGGAAGGCAGTGTTGCATCTCAGAGCAGAGAAGGGTCCAAAAATGAAGGGGGGGGGGGGGGTATGTTGATAACCCCCTGCTTATCTGTATGATGTAGCTGAATCTTGTCTTTGTGAGGCAGGAAAAAAGAAAAAAGAAAAAGAAAAAGAAAGAAATACTTAGCTAAGTCCTGCAGGGCATGGTAATAAGTTGATGTGATTAGTCCCTTGCACAGGTCTGGACTCCGGGCCATGGTGGAATTGGGAGTCCATGTCGGGTTTTAGTGGAGTCCTCGGCTCAGACGGCTCCTGCAGACGGCAGCCTGCTCCGCACTGCACTGGCTCTGTTTGCTGGGAGCCCGCTCCTCCACGCTGCTTCCACCAAGTGTCTCAACACTGTGAGCGGGATCTCTTCCAGAGGCGAGCCGCTGAAACTTGCCCAGTCTCCACAGTCTGAAGGAGAAGCCAGGAGAGCTCCGTCGGCGGCTGCAAGTAGCGTTCTCGTCATCTCCCCTTCACCAGACTCTGACAGAAAAAAGAAAAAAAAAAAAAAAACTCAACTCCGTGTTGTCCCTCTCAGTCAGTCTTTTTTTTTTTTCTTTTTTTTTCTTTTTGTGTTTTGTTTTGGCCCCCGAGCCGCTCTTCTTGCACGTTGTTGCAGCTTGGGGGAGTGAGCGCGCACCGGAGCGCCGTGAACAGATGAGCCGCTTCCGAGCTGAGGTGTTGATGAGTTGGGACTGAGCGCAGAGCAACACCTCTTCATGCCATGGAAGCGTCTGTCCGGTGCGGGGGAGCGTGCGGGCTGAGAGGGGGACCTGTCGCCTCATAGCCAGCCTCTCTGTCCCACACAAGGGGAGCATGCCTCAGACCTGCACACTCGCTCTCTTCCCTGCAGAGGAGTTCCAACCAGACTCTCTTTCCACTATCTGTTTCTTTTTTTCTTTTTAAATACAACTTTTTTTTTTTTTTTTTTTTCATTTACTCACTTCATTTTGCCATTTCCCCCCCTTGGCTCCACTGCTTTCCAAGAAAGGTAAGCTTTCTTCTTCTGCACATTAGTATCACCACGAGCCTACTTTCTAAAGCAGCGGTAGTTTTACTGACATGTTGATGTGGAGTGTTAACTTTATGGCCTTCTCAGCTGCATTTGACAAAAGATTTTAAATAACACCTAAACATTCACTGTATTTATTTATTTATTTATCTATTTTACAGGCTAGTGTATTTTGGGGACATTTTACAAAGTAAACAAATCCAAATTGGATGAGAAGAACCATAATTAAGTTTGAACGAGGAGTCAGCCTTAAAACCAGAACATCCCTGTTTGCGACTGAAATTGTCCGAGGGGGGGGGGACCGTGGTTAATTGAAAAGAAGTTGATCAAAACGTAACCAGATGTGGATTGATTTGTTTGGCTGAATGGAAAGTATTTGAAAGTGGGGGCGCAGCGCATTTAGGTGAACCAGAACATGTAAAGCACCATTTAATTGGAATTTATGCCTTCAAAAAGTCTGAGGTGGAGTTTGGTGGTGGTATTGGTCAAAGAGGGTTTTAAATCCACTGATGGTCTTGTTGGTTTGAATAGGGATTTAGCAATGCTGGGGGAGGCTGTGACCTGAGACGCAATGACTACGTGATTCTTGAGAGCATTCACGAGCTAATCCTTTATAATTGGGGTTAGGCTGTTTGTGTAAAAGGAAAAAAAAAAGAAAGACAGAAAAAAAAAAACATTCAAGTGTTGGTTACAAATGTGGTTGACTGAATATATTGGACACATTTGGATCCCGATGCAGTTGCACACAGGCGTAGAAAGTGGTGTGGAAATCTAAAAAAACAACAACAAACAAACAAACAAAAAAACTCAAACATAAATAAAAAAGGGACAAACTATGACTTCTTCAAACCCAGTCGTCACAGAGTAGCAGTAAAATTAGATCCTTTTACTGCACATGTATTATTTAGGCCTACCGATTCCGAGCGTGTCTTGTCAACCATGTGTTAAGAGCAGGCAGAAGACGCGCACACGCGGTGCGTCCTCGCTCGGCCAACCGATGATGCATGGTAGCCTGGAGCAGTGCAGCAATCTTTACTGATCGATCTGTGAATTGGGGATAAATTTAGCCCTGTATTCCCATACCCCAAGTTTTTTTTTTTTCTAGTTTTTTATTTATTTATTTATTTATTTTTGTCTGGTTGAAGATCAGACCTCAAGAGAGAAAGCAAGAGCTACGAAATCCTGCATGGATTAAGGTCCATGAACGTGTCTCGTGTGATTTTTTCATATCGCTGAACCGCGCTTTATTAGGAGTTAATTACTAGGAAATAATGCGACTGTGAGGCATTTGTTGGGCTGTTTTTAAAAAAAATATATATAAGAACAAAAATGTTCCTGAATCATCATGTAGTGCTTCTCTAGAACAGAGAAAATACCTGAAGTAAAGAATGTGTATGAAGTAGTTTTTAATCCTCCTCATCATACATGACAATGTGATTGTTCAGTCACACACAAAGACAAACTATATATGTTGGGTTGCAAAGAATGGTTCTTTTTTATCAGACTCCAGAAGCTTCACTTCTCATTCCTTCATCATTATTGTGATCAGTAATGCTATTGAGGGACTTCATTTCCATGTGTTTGTGTTTAAAAAAATGAATTACTGTGAGTGCAAATTCCAGCTGTTAGGAAGGAAGGTATTACCATATCAAAGTGGTTGGAGTCCTTGCACAATGGAAGGAGTTGTATTTTCTACTACTGATTTTGGCTGAGCCCGAGAGGCTTCAGAAAGTGTGTGTTAGTGAAACTGCAAAACTTGTTTCCCCCCCCCCCCCCTTGTTTCAAACACAACCCAGAGATCTTATATATGACTCAGTGATGTATCTTTGCTGGCTGCTGTGTGAGAATGTGTTCAAGCTTTCTCACAAAACAAAAATGCTTCACATTCGTAGAGTAAATATTGTACGGAGGTTGATTTTATTTATTTATTTTTTTTAAGTAAAAAAAAAAAAACAAGAAGTTCTCAGCCACAAAACCAACCAAAAGTTGAAATTTCCCCCTTTCACAATTTTAATGAGAATATTAGAAAACTTCAGTTTTGTTTCATTGGTAGCATCTGAGAATCCGCTTTATCATCACCCAAAGGAAATAATGCAATCTGCCTGCATTTGAAAGAACGGAAAGGTCTTCTCGGATGTCTTGCTGCTTGATATCTTAAACTCAAGCGTGCCATTATGAGCATTTTACCACTGAGGCTGGCATGAGAATACCTTATTCAGTCTGTAGCCTTATTTCAGTGGAAGTGCGTCTGGTTTCAAAGAACTGCAGCTGCTCTTGATCTGCCAGAGCACCAGATAGCCTCGCTGTGCTTGTGCGTTCAGCTCTACTTGCGGATCAATACAGCTCAGAGCAGTTCTATATAGGTTTGAGCGAGACAGTGCTTTATACCTCTCTGTTCTCAACTTTATATATTACCACTGCCACAGAACCTGAGACCATGAAGCCACTGAGTGTGAATGGGCGAGTGGGTGTGAGTGCAACAAGAAATTTTTTTTGACATTGCGACTGTTTTATTCATTCACTGCTGGGATGTTTCCCCCTCGCTGAGGTTTTGCACAATCTGTGGCATGTTTGACTTGGGCATGAAACTGATGTCTAATGCAGCATTCACAGCCATTCCAGATTAATTATAACAACAAGCCAGGCAGCTCCGCTCTGGCTTTATTAAGGTAATTTGTTATTGATTTAATTCAATACGAGCCCAAACACAACGACCGGTAGATTTGCTCAGTTTGTTTTTGTGGCGCAGTCTCTCACAAGTGTGGATACGAGCCTGTAGTCTTTCCGAGAGCAGCAGTTGACGAGTCAATATGACTGCTTTAAAGATTGCGTTGTGGCTGAATGGATTTTTTTTTTTTTTTTTTTTGTGGCAGTGAAACACTACAGCGATACTGTGCTTTTTTTATCCACATGATGCACCACTAAATTTAAACCTGTTTTTTTATTTTTTTTTGTCCTTCATGAGCATCAGAGTCTTTGTCATCAGACAGTGTGCAAGAAACTATTTTCAAGTTGCAATTTGTCCAAATGATGTGTTGCTCCTTTGCAAAACCTTGCAAGTGGTGGATATCGAGAGTTATGTCAGCAGAGGAGGATTGCAGGGAGTTAAAGCATTTAGATTTACATCCCGTTGCTTATTTGGCGTGCAAATTGTGGGTTTGTGTTTTCAGATGCAATCTTTTCTGTTGCTAAACCACCTACATGGAGTCATACTGTGCGGATAACTGCTTACCATTAAAGGGAATAAACAAGGCTGTAAAAGAAAGCTATAGCAAATTTGATGTAACTTGCAGGCCTTTGCCGGGCCACAATACCTCCCTTTTCATGACTGATTTTATTTTACGATTGGCAATCAGTAAAACGCTGTGTGCCCGTGTGTTCCCCTCCCTGCCATTTTGTGAAAACATTTGTTTCCACTTGCCAAAGGCCTCTGGTGCAGCGGGAGATCGGTGCCCCCCGAAATGGCAGGTGAAACTTTCTGCCTGCCTAAATAATTTCCGAGCAGAACATTACTCTGCAAGGGCATAGCGGTGGAAGGCAAGTCTCGATTCAAAGTCCGGTGACAAGAAACAACATGGCTATTAGCCGATGGCTCGCATGCAGGCTTCCTGAGCACCAGTTAAATGGCAGCCTCTCAGAGCTGATCTGGCATGCCTTTTGCAATGCTTCCCTCATCTTTGCTTCTCTTAGAAGCACTTGGAACAGAAAAAGATGTAAATTGTGCAAAAAATGGGTTGTAAAAACTTCTGGGAACTGCTTATAAAAAAAAAAAAAAGTCTGGTGTAACTCATTGACCTGGTTTATTAGTGATGCTTACAGATTTTACACCATTTAGAAAATACGATTTATGGATGTGTGTGTGTGTGTGTGTGTGTGTGTGTGTGTGTGTGTGTGTCAGCAAAGCGTCTTAAGGTCATCCCCATGACATGATGTACAAGATTTTGAACCCAAAATGGAACTTTTCAGCATGGTGGATTGTATTATTAATAACATTATGAGCATTTATTTATAGTTTTTTAGTTTTAATATTTGGAATTACAAGCTGTTAACATTTCATTTCTTAGAAAATCTGATAACAATTCAGAAAAAAAACTGAAATCATGAAATTAAATCTTTTAATTTAATTTAGGGGGGAAAAAAACTAAGGATTTTTCCTACCTCTGTTTAATTTGTGACATTTTTTCAAATTTTTATTTAAAATAGGTTAAGAAAGTGGAAAACACACAGATCCTCTTGAACACACACACACACACCCTTAGACCCTGTCTCCTTCTTTGTGCCATGTGAACAGGACTTGTCCTTATCTGTGCACAGCTGCAACAGTATTTGGGAAAATATTCAATTTCTGTGTGACAGAGGAGAACCTGGGAGGCAAGGCTGTGAGCAAACAGCAGTTATTGCAGCTCTGCCATAGCAGCGGAGAGCAAGGCCTGGCTGGGAGACAGGGGGGATCTGCGGACGTCTGCCAGGGGAAGGAGTAATGTCTCTGCTGGATTATAGGAGAGCGAGGCACATCCACACTTAAAAGCCCCCTTTTCCAACAAGACAGGGCTGTTATTTTGGGCTGATGCAAGTAAACATGCCAGAGCAATATATTCCTCCCATATAGGCTGCTGTTGTCTCTGACAATTGTGATTTATTGGAAGCGAGAAAAGTTTTTTTCTCTTTTTGGCTGTTTAATTTTTTTTTTTTTTTTTAAACTATTTGATGTGGAGATGTGGGCGTTGCTCAGTGGCTTCAGTCTTCCTGCTTAAAACCCAAAAGTGCGAACCTGGTAAGAAGCGTTCTTTCCCTTTTTTTTTTGTATTTCTTATGTGTTTTTATTGAGCTGCATTTTGAATCAAGCGGGTTACATACCATTTTCTCTTCTTTTTTCTTTTTTTTTTGTTATTTGGAGTGACTTACATTTCGCGCTTCAGTCTAGAGTGTTATTTTAAAAGACAAACAGTGGTGTCCAGAAGATAAAATCTGGTTGGAGAAAATACATCCATGTTTTATTCACACTTTTTTTTTTGTGCACATTAATATACAGAAAAATTCTATCAATATCTTTTAGTTAGATGTCTTAGGGATTGAGATGCATTTAAAAAAAAACAAACAAACAAACAAACATGGACTTATGTTATTAAACCCACCTGATTCTAAAGCCAAGCTGTAAGTGTGATGTGTAAAAACACTCCCTAACACATTGTACTCGACTGGCTGAAATCCTGTCAAGACGCATTAATAACGTTGAATATTTGTCTTGGGTTTTACACATGAGTGCACTTCACGTCACTTAATTTGATGTTTCTTTTGGAAGTCGGAGGCGCTGATAAATGGTAGTTTATTGTACAGTATTTAGTTGGGAAGTGTGAAAGCTTTGTTCTCGTAATGTAGCTGCCAAGTCAGATGGAGATGAGCGTCTGGTCTGGGAGTTTCAGAGGAATATCACAGGCATGGTAAGTTGCTAAAAAGTAAGCTAATCAACAAAATAATTGTCTGCTCAAATTGCCACCACGCCAGAGACATCAAACACAGTCGAGGTTGAAAAAACAATCAAATTATCGCTTAATGATCGTTCACGCTGACAGATGAGCGCTTCAGACTTGGTTGTTTTGTGGGTGACACATGTGTGGAAGCATGAAGCTAGGTGGTGGCTCACTCATAAATTCTGCGTACATTTTAATAATCGCCAGATATTCATCTTCACCTGTAATAAAAACGAATTTATCCCGTCATGTGGTTTTTGGCATTGGAACAGAGCAAACTGCATTAGTCTATTCATTTCTTGCAGTGAATTATGAATCCTGCTGCTCCCATCCGCTCTGTGTCCTCCATGTGTGGTCCCCAGAAATGCTTCTATTTCCTCTCCAAACTAAAGTTTGGCCCCTGTGTTTCTGCTTGTCGTCTCTTTCTCTCCCTCCTCTCCTCTCTTCTTCTCCGTCTTTCTCTCTGCGTAGATAATGTCTCGGCAAATGATTTACCCGCCCTCATTGAAGCTCCTTCCAGTAATTGAGCAAGCAGAGACTGGGTGCTTTACTGGAAAACAATAGTCATATTATCTCAGATCTCCACTACATGGGAGATTCAACAAAACATTGTGTCGGACTGGACTTGTGGTCCAACTCCACAGTCGGAGGAGAGAGTCAGCTTTGCTTCTTCTGCTGAATAAAAAAGGAAAGAAAGAGAAAAAGTTTTGTGTGATTGGAATGTATGTCCTGTGAGAATCGCATGAGGGTAAAGTGGAGTCTTCATTGGTAACATGGTTGCAGAGAAGCTCAGTGATATTTATTTTAAATGGGCTTTCATGCAGTGACAACACAATGCCACAATAATTATACAAAATCTGTGCTAATTACATAATTATATATCATTACCATTAAGTAAGCCTTTATTTATTTTTAATCTATTATTATTATTTCTTTAGGCTGGTATTTGTCTTGGAAGGGCAAGAGGCGCTTTGATTGTGTTGTTGCGCAGCAGAATTGACCATGTTGGCCTTAGGAGGAGTTGTTCTTGACAGAGATGTATTGTTTCAGGCAGCCAATAAACCTCTGCACTGAGTGGCTACATCTGTGAACCTCATCTTGACTACAGTGTGGGGCTAGCAACAACACGGCAACTGTCACAGCTGCACCTGCTGCTGTCTCAGTACAGAGCTTCCCTCTCTGTTGCCCACAGAGCTGCGTCGCTTCTCTCTCCGTGACAAGCCAGAGGCGACGGTCTCTGCTTGGGTCAACAGGAGAGGAGCTTCTTAGGAAAGCATTTGGAAACAGAGGACAAAATGTCAGTCTCCACAAAAAAAAAAAAAAAAAAAAGTTGTTACAGTAAAAAATCCTGCCCTGTGGACCAGGATTTGGTTGTGTCTGTGCTTGGATGTGAGATTCTGTGTGGGGTTTCCAAAACTTAACCAATACTGTGAGGTTTGCCCACTGACAGTGACATTCACAGATGCCATGTAAGAGCAAGTTCTTCTAAAATAACGTCACAAAACGTTGCTGCTTGCATATTGAAGTCATTCAGAAGATGATCTGATCGACTAAGAAGAGATTCGGGGGCATTAAAGGCTTTTTAAATGTCACATGTTCTTGTTTGCTGTTAGAAATCACATTGCAGGAACGTAGCATAAAACACACACACACACACACACACACACACACACACACACAAGTAAAAGCTTGATTTTTGCACTGACTGAATACCTGAAAGGGACAACAAGGAGTCACAAACATGTTGCAGAAAATAGTTGCTGAATTGAGCGTGATAACACAGCCATCATTCTGTCTTAGAAAAAAAAAGGATTATTAAGAAGAGGGGGGGGGGGGCATACTGAAAGGATTTTCAGCCAGGAGAAGTGATGCAACATGTCCACTTTCCTGCCAAATTGAACTTAGGAGTGTGAAAAGCAATGCAGGGACATGAGGAGTGGGTCTGACGTGCATGCAGATAGTGTGGGATTAACACAGATTGAGCGACAGTGGCCGGTGACTTCTTTTTACAGCTTTGCTTGTACAGCTGTGCCAGGCCTGGCATTCACTCCAGCCTGTTGGATCCAACTCCTCCTCCACTGCCGTGGGGACGAGGTGATGAACATCTTAAATACTAAAGTTGCCCTTCAATATGTGCGCGTGCGAGCATGTGTGGATGGAGATGTCAAATTATTTATGTATTTATAATGAAATTTGGAGAGCTTAATATTGACACCTCAGTGCATCCCTCTCTGCTGATCTGATCTATTTGGCAGGAGCAGGAAAAATACATATACAGACTGCCCTAATAATTCATCATGCCTCCTTCTAAATGAGGTGTGAGGCAGCTCTGCTAGTGTGAATTCTGCTATAAATCACACATACTCTGACTGCTTTACCCATTAGGCCAACCTGTTTGTGGAAATCAGCTAGTCAGTCCTGAGCAAACTGGTTTTTAGTCATTAGGATGAGTGGGAGAACTGTGGGGGTCTACTTCAAATTTGACTGTGAGCGAAATGGCCGCAAGTTAGATCTGACACAAAGCTGGTGCGGCTTTAATGTTCAGAGCTGATATCAAACATTTATTTTGCATCATCGTTTCGTAAAAGCACGAGTAAGGTGGAAATCTGTGAAGTTCAGGTGTCAAAATTGTCTCGTTAAACTTCTCGCCTTCCCTTTAGCTTTGTTACATTTAGTTTTTCTGAAAATCTGCCGTTTATTTATAATTATTTATGTAGCTTGAAAAATAGGATATGTTTTTTTTTTTAGTAAATCAAAGATAATTTAATACTTGGGTAATCCATCTGAATATTTGGCCAAAAATAAAAAATAAAAAAGGAAATGTAAATGTAGTGGTACGTGTCAACAAGCTGCAGGTAAAAATTATTTGGACTTATTTGTAGTTTAATGCATTTAATTAAAATAAAAGTTGTTAAGTTATAAGTTTGATTTATTTTATGTAGTTAATTTTTTTCTTTTTTTTTTCTTTGTGAATACCGTCTGCTGTAACAAAACTTACGAAGAAAAAAAAAAAAAGAGGAAAATTGTTAAATTATCAAAAAAAAAAAAAAAAAAAAGCCAACATAAGGGCTAATGTAACATTTTCTGCTCCCAAACCAAACAGCAGCGGACACGTTGTTGCAAACATGTCTGTGTCCTTCGGAATCACCCGGCCAAGGTTAAATGTTGACGTGACACAAAGCTCAGAGAAAGCTGCAGAAACTCTGCTGCAGTTTGTGCCTGGCAACACTTCTCACTTTTAGCTTCAGCACCAGCAGCTGAACCAGTGCGATGAGAGCTATTCTCTAGCAGTAGATGGAAATGCAGACAAGAAAAAAAAAAAAAAAAAAAATCAGTGTGAAGAGGACAGTCAAATGCTTAGGGAGAGCAGGCAGAAACTGGTGCATTTTCGTTGTTCAGAAAAAAAAAAAAAAAAAAAAAAGTGGAGCCAGTAGAGTTTCCGTCATTCATCAGCCTGAGCTGATTACTAGTGGCTCCGGAGTGAGCTGACAGGATGCGGCTCCTGCAGCCATTACCATCAGCTCGGCCCGAGGGCAGGCGAGGAGCTGCAGCTTGAAGACGCTGAGACCTGCCTAACAGATGGAAAACTTTTCCATGTAGTGCCTCAGAACACATCTCTGAATATGTATATTTTATTTCAACGTTTAGCGTGGTTCTGCAAACATGAACATGTTCTCTAGAAGCAGTGTTGGTAAAACACCACCGCCAAGTCCACCAGTCCAGCAATGGTGAACGTTGCAGACGCTGCAATGCCTACTCTTTACAGAAAGGATCTTTTCTTCTCTTACCTGAAAGGCTCATGTGCATAATAGAGGCAGTGTGAAGAGGGAAGGGGCCAATGTTACTTGGGGGACAGTGTGGACATTTTCTGACGTCTCTGCCACAAGACTTAGTCTGGTGCGTATTTTGGTGTATGAGCTGAAACGAAAGATTTTTTTGCGCCGAGCCAGATATGTGCAATGATGTTTCAATAACAACGCTGTGACAACTGGAGCAGAAACAGCCTCAAACAGAAGAAGTGGGGCTGTTGTTGTAGATATTTTAGTGTTTAAAACATAAAAGGACGAGAGGGAAAATATATTCACAGGACAAAACTGAATATTTACTGGCTATAGACAAACAGCTCTCGTTTGAAGTCAGAGCTCATCACTGGTTGCAGCACACACTGTCTTTTTTCTCAATTTTGGCTCAATAACTTTTGACTAAATGATCAACAGTGATCTAAGATGGTTTAAATGGTCTGATTTTTTTTTTTAAACTTTTCTTCCTTTAAATCATTATATCCTCTCTAATACCGTTCATTTTCACAGTGCTGAAAAACACGATTGCTGTCCAGAGTGAGAAGTGTTAGGTTGCACCTGCTCACTCATATCACAGTTAACTAGCTGTTACTTTTCCATGCTTTCAGTAACAAGTCTTCTTTTTTTTTGTTGTTGTTTCTTTTTTAGATTTCCTTCCTAAAGATAGGGCAGAATTGCAATTTGTTAACGTAAAGACAGTGATGTTACGCATAGAGCTTTTAAGGTAATTGTTTAAATGCAGGTGTGTCGTTTCAGACGAGATTTAAATGTTTGTCTTAAACATTATACGCAAAAAATAAGTATAACGTTGATGATATTACTTCTTAAGAAAGGAAAACTATACTAAGGTGTGAACATTCACCATCTGTTTTAGGGAAATGAATACTTATCTTCCATTTCCACAGTTTAGTTAATTATGCGCTGAATGGTGAATCATGTTCAAAAGAAAAAAAAACGAAAAAAACAAACAAACCTCACTTAATACTTTTTCTTCTGAGAAAAAAAAAATCCTCTCCAGGAAGGGCCCTTGTTAAAGCACTAGCTTCTCTTTCACTGTGGGACTTTCTTATCACACTCACTTCATATTCATAGCGAGTCTTATACCCCTGTTATTATTGTGTGTAACTTAAACTGTAGCAATTACACTTGTGTGGATTACCTATGCAGACATATGCAGATTAAAATCTCTGCTTCGTGCTACTTCCAGCGCAGTGGTTCAAAGGTGCGACCCGCGCTGCAATCCGCTATCGTTAGGCAGAGCACAGAATTGGTGAGCCTCTCACAATTTGTTTGGCAATATGTATCCCTTTGGTATTCAAAACAGGAAGGTCTTATGACAGGGAGATAATTTCCCAGTGAATGTTTTATCGCAGTCTGCTTGACAGTCTCCTGTATCTCTCTGCTCTCCCTCCTTGTGTCTTTAGATTCCTTGACTTTGGTCCAGGTATTCATTGGGAAAAAAAAAAAAAAAAGTACAACAAAAGAAAGCCCTGTTTGTTTCCCTCCCTCCATTTCGTTATCAACAAAAGAGCAAACACATATTCAACATGCACAAGGTGTGGAAGCAGTGATTGCTGTATCTGCTGTCCTACCAGGGGTGGCAGGGGACGATAACATAAGCCAGAGATCCATTTACATTTTTTTTTTTTTTTTTTTTTTTTTTAAATCATGTCAAGCCTGCATCATGGTCAGTTGGGAGTGGTGCAACATTCTTGAAAAGAGATATTTTTGCCCATAACGAATGTCTACTGTTTTATCATCTGTCTCCTGTGGCACGCCATATGTTTAGATTTGGGCAAAGGCAAAAGCCCAGCAGTGTTACTCTCATCTGCTGAATGTATGCTACAGCAAGTGTTCCTTGATGGCGCCTCTCATCCAAACTGTAGCTCAAACTTCTTTCTTTTTTTAACCCTTATATTTGAAAAATCTACTCTGCCTCTCAGTCCCAAAGAGGGCTGCTCCTTTGAACAGTGAAGCAGGCAGGAGTGAACCTATTGCACCATAGTTATTAAAATTGGGGGATGGAATGAGCCAATCTGAGCTTGTTTGCATCACAATCCCCCTCACAGTGCTGATGTTATGCAAATTAGCCCTGTGGAGAAGGCTCAGCCCCAAAACTGTCCTCTCTCTTTCACAGCTGAAGGTGGGGAGAGGGCATGGAGTGGTGACACCGAGACTGCAAAAAGGAATCTAATGAAGCGGCCTGAAAATTCAAAGCAACTAAAATTACTCCTTCTTGCCTTGGTGCTGTGTATACATGCAATATTAGATGCTTTCCTTTCTTCCCACCCAGTTTTAACCTTGTGGCATTTTTTTTTTTTTTTTATTGAAAAGATATATTTCGTGTTATTGTGCCGTGGAGCAAGTGAAACATTCATTTTTGAGCAGCAACAAATTGCATTTTAGACATTTTCTGTGTCTTTGAGGAGAAGAAAAAAAAAAAAAAAAAAGGCCAAATATCCCTTCATCAGATTTAACAAGCACCATTACCTGCCAGGGCAGCGCTGAGTGAAGATTTAGGGCTGACAAGTGATTGCATCCAGGAAAGACTACACCCACCTTTTTTTGTCTGAGCTTCCTGACAAGACACAGTGCTATACCTTGTTTTAGCTTGACATACGCCGCTTCCCTTGTCTGACAAAGGCATTCATACCATCTTTTAAGACTGAAAATAGATGCAGCCGTGCTGGGATAGAAATGTGCAAGTAGGCTACCGAGCATCCACTCCACCACGGAAATAATTTGTACAATACCGCTGTAGCTGGAAGGGTAAGGTCCTTGTTCCGCTTTCTGTTCTAGTGACAACTGAGATTATGCAGCGTCCTTTATTTTGGGCTGTTTGTCCTTCCTCTGAGGCATAGAAAGGTTAAAAGCCTCAATTAGACACTGAGCCAGTTTTGGCCACATCATGTGTGATGCCTTTAATGTAGAGAAAATAAGTAGCACCTTTCAACAATCTAAATACCTACCCTTCCATAGCAAACAGTTTGAAAGAATATCTTTTATGTTGTGTTTTTATAAATGTTGAAAAAATGTGAAATATTAAATGCACCAGTCGGCCTTCTGGACATTTCAAGCTTTTTTTGACATGTAAAAACAAGCAGCCGCTTGACTCAGATTTCAAAATTTGTCGCTCACAAGTCATTTTCTCCATTACCATGTATTGTGTTGCTGCCCACTACCTGAAAAATTAATAATCCTGTTTAATAACGCCTCATGATCACAGTGCATTATTGATGGTGATGTCCTTAATAGAAAAGATAGAGCTGAGTTGTTTTTTTTTTGTTTTTTTTTTTTAACTATTCAGCTGCTCAATTTGAAGGAGAGGGGTGCACAAAAGCTGCTTACTGGTGCATATCTGGTTAAATACATCACACTACTTTAATTGAATATTTCAGGTTCTTGGCTTTCCAAATGGACTCGGTCCCTTTTTCTTTCTTTCTTTTTTTTTCTGTAAAACTAACATGTTGTGTTTGGTGAATGGCAACAAACATGAAGTTACATAAGCAGCAGAACGTGAGAGCAATTTTAGTGTTTGTGACCCCAAAGAGCAAACCTCTCACCTTTGGTATTTTTCTTCAGCTTCAGTTTTGACATTGTGAATGTAGACTTTGCTTTGCTACACTGCATGGCCTCTTTATGTATTTAGTTTTTATTCTTTTTGCAGAAATGAAACAATAATGAACTCTGAAAGCTGAAATAGGCGAGTTTGAAAAACCTGGGGTAAATGATGAGCTCATATTGTTTAATCCACTATTTGTTTTGACTAATTTTGCCTCAGCACAGTGGCTCACACAACAAATGTGTCTTTTATGTCCTGATGTGTTCTCTGGACATCAGTTCTGGAAAGTATGTGTGTGGACGTACTAATTAGATTGGGGTTCTGGACAGAGGACCATGCACTACATACTGCATTTGCTTTCGGTGTTTCAAGGTGAAACATGGCGTGTCAAGGACTTATTGGACTTGATTGACAGGTACTATCTCCATGAGATGCCCATATAATGGCAGGGCTCCCATTCCTGACCTGCCCATTTATCTTGCTGTATTAATGTCAGCCTATTAATTCCTAAGCGAAGGGACATTTGGCAAAGACACCATTTAACAGTCCTAGCTGAATCATTCTTATCTCAACAGACCTGAAAGGAATGGTTTTGTGCTATCAGCAAGTGGAAATGACATTTTGAAATTTCATTCGAGATAATCCACTTCACTTCCCCGTAAAACATCAAAATTAGAACAAAAAATGTATGGGACCTGTATTAAAACTTTGTTACCATGGCAAATCATCAGTCTATAATCCATGTGGACGGACAGGTGTAGGTATCTTTAAGCTCTAATAGGATTTCTGTTGCTTTGCTAAAGTGATTATGAGGCTACGGATTAAATATATATTCAAGAAAAGGGAGATAGGACTGAGTGTGTGGAAATACGGCTGGAAAATAACACACAGGACTCTTAAAACTTCTTATCTGTTTCCATAAATAAGGAAACCATCATTGATAAACCTTTTTTTAAAAAATATTTTTAAATGCTTTATGAATTTTGTTTTGGACAATGCGTCACTTTATTTATTTTTTGTTTTTTCCTGTGGATACATCACTTTACTGGAGTGTTTCAAGATTTGGGCCTGGGATGTTTTGCGTTGTAGCCATATGTCCTGAGCGGTGGGGAGTGCTCAGGTCGATTAATTGAGTGGCTCATAAAAATGATGAATTGCAGAAACACTAAGAGCAGTGAGCATGACAAGCACCACGCTTATGTCACACGCTCTGACTCGAGCTTTCTGCTGCATTTTCAGTGAGAACGTACCTTGCATCAGAGGCGGGTAATGATTCATTTAATCCCACTAACATGAAGCATAATGTCAAAAACAATTGTTTTTATGTGGCCTCAGATGATGAAACAGGTTTGTTAGTACCTTGAAATCAGAAGCAACTGTGAGCTTGTGTAACTAAAAGGGATGTTGAGATGTCCCAGTGGAGCAACTGCTTGACTCAGACATGTCTGGTTATAATAGATTTACAATCTAAAATGATGGATTATGCAGTTTTTTTTTCTTTTTTTTTGAATGAAAAAGAAAAAAAAAACCTTTGTTTTCAAACTGCTGCACTCTTCAGCCATCATTTACCCACTGTCCCGGGTTAAGCCCCCCTCCCTAAAAAGCAGTCCTGTTGCACAGCATGCATGTTTGACCTGATATATCACTGGCTTAGCTCCTGTCAGGGTCAGGGCCTGCGTTTGGGGCATCAGCAGTCACACTGAGTTTGGTTGGGTGTCACTCAGCTCCTTTGGCCCTGTGCTGCTCTCAATCATTCCCTCAGCAGAGGGGTCAGCCTCTGATTCCTTCCTGTCCCATATCTGACTCAGTGGGGCTCCCGACTCATCTGATCACCAGTCCGATCTCTTCACACCGAAGTGTGAATTTTATGATTTCCCCTTGCAAATTGTACATCTTCACCAGTGTCAAAGCAGGAACCCAGTTGCTTTTGGGAATATACTTAATCTACAGTTTAGCCTGAGAAGTTTTGAACCCAGTTCCACATCTCCAGACCTCCCACCCACACCCCCCCCAAAAAAAAGGGCAATGGAAAAAGAGATACCAGGAGTCTTATGAAGATGCTGTTAGGGAAAAGCAATGGAAACCAAATGTGTATCCCTAGTACAACATGTGGTGGCATGTTGTTTTGGATTTACATTTCAGTGAATCTCTGGCCCCACATTTCCCTTCCTTTGCATCCCTGTGATGTTCAGTGACAATTAACATCCCAACTCTTTCTTGAAGATCGTTGAAAGCTTAGGGGCTAATTCAAGGGTCAAGCAAGACTTGCAAGCTGTCAGTCTTTTATTGTAACTCGAGTCCCCCTTCCCCCCACTCAAGTTCTTTATTCTGGATTCCCTTCCATTCTCTCAGACCTTGTTTTATAGAATAGCCCAACTCTTCCTCTATTCTCCCAAGGCCCTCTTACAGCAAGACAGGGACAACCAGGAGCTTTGTCTAAGAAGCCCAACATTCTTTTCACATCTGCCTCTTGTTTTCAGACCCCCACTGCATTTAAATTTCAAACTGTCCTGAATCCATCCTCCCCCCCTCCCTTCTAGTAACCCCCTTCCTCCTGGTTACTAAGCCTTTTATTTTCTTTTCCTTAAGGAGACCAACTGCTCCCTCATTTTGCAATTTTGACACTCGCTTGTCGATTAGAGAACATTCTGTCGTATTTTGGGTATATGGAGCGCACATATGTTCAAAGCTTGTGGGCCCATGCCCCTGCGGCTTCTCCATTTCTCAGGATACTTAAACATCTGTCGGTGGTGACTTCATATTTAGTCATAACAGTTTGATTCCAGCTGACATTTTGTCAGTCAGTGCTTAAAATTCAAAGAATGTTGGACCGGTCATGTGTTTAATGGATTAACCAGCATGGACAATGAAGCTTTTCCTTCTCGCCGCATCGCTACATGCAAACCCCACAGTTGCACATTGTTACAGACACTAAAACTTGCTCTGTGATCGCAACCAAATCGAAGGCTGCGCCAGAAAACAGCCAAGGTGGCATTGCCGGCAGTTTCTGTTAGAAGGCGGGGAGACAAAAAGAAACCCCCAGCTGAGAGGGGAGACCTCAGCTCGTTTAATGAGGAGAACGGCAGTCAGGCAGTCTCCCTCCAGTCTGCGCCTTTGGTGTCTCAGCATGTTAAACACTCACAGCGTGATACAAAATATATTAAAGTATAGGACTGTTATCATCGATTTGCAGAACACCCATCCCCATGTACTAGGAATCTACATCCTGCATGTTTTTCGTGGTAGGGGGTCTCCACTGCTTTGAAAGCAAAACTGTTAAAGGCACCTTGTCTTTTGTCTTCGTATTCTGACACACGAGGCCTGTTGATCATGCTACCTTTATTTTATACAATGCACGTGATAACAAAGAAGGAAAAGTATCATATTAGTTCAATGCTGCTATTTTCAATTAAGCTAATTTACACTTACACACACACACACACCTTCAGCCGCCAAACCGATCACACAAAAAATACAGACACACACATTTTCAACCCTTTCTGGAAGTAATTACTGTGCTCATATAACCTTGAGATAAAAATCGAGATGATAAGAAAGCAGCTGCAGGTTTAGCAGAGGACTTCCAGATGCTCTCTCTTCATGTTCAAAGAAGTTTGGGTGCACCTGAGTTAATCTCAGCTGTGTGTACAAACACTTCGGTAATTCGCTTACAACGGGAGCAGGCCATATAACTGTTACTCAAGTTATGAAACTGTAACTAGGTTAACTTATTTTCATCAAGGTTGCACACAGAGTTTGTGCCGCGCTGCTTTTTGAAGCAACATTTGGGCAGGAATGTGTGCGTGCAGAGCAGCGGTTGTGAAATGAATGAGATGCAAAGTGCTACAGAGTTTCGTAGAAAATGCTGGGAATGCCAGGAAAAAAAAAAAAAAAGAAATCGACCATCATACCTATGTCAGTTGTAACACCAAATCAATTAAATTAACTGAATGTTACATGTAATACCTCAAGGGTTAGAGCCGTTGTGAATATGCTTTGTAAAAATGTTGATTTTAGAGACCATTAACACAGAAGATGTCTCTCCATTTTCCTATTATATTTTTCATTTCAATTTGCATATAGACTACCTTCGTCTTGACATTAATTTAGTCATTAATCACCCAAGTGAATTATGTGTATATTAGTGGGGAACCTGTGAACCAAGTAAACACCTTAGTTAAACTGAATTTTCAGTCTATCCCCTTTGTGCATGACAGTGTAATGATCGAGTGGGATTATCATTATTCACATCTCAATACATGTAAATGTATGTGTGATCAAAGTAATGTCTTTCTTCCTAGGTGGACAAAACAGCAAGCGCTAAGACTTTGTGCGCACAGCTGAAATTTCTTAAGCCTATATGCTCAGTATAAAGCTTTATCATGGAGACAATCAGCTTAAGGTCTCATTATACTGTATGGCCCTGAGTGTAGGCGGAAGCCGCTTGCCCGATAAACTTAATTGGTGCCGCATGCACTGATAAAAAAAAAAACAAAAAAAAACAAGGGGTAGGGTTTTGCGGGAATCCAATATGTTTGGTTGCTGTGATCAACTTTCATTTGTCAAGCTTCACAACTGCATATTATTCCATGAAACACACTGTGGTTGTGTGTGTTCTGCTCCTGTTAACCTCTTCTAAATGACTCTAAAATTAGAGGTCTCAGGTGAGGCGCAATGTCATACCAGATGAGCTGATTATGGCAGCTTTAATTATAACTTTGTTGGCTAATGTGTGCGCAGCACGTGTTTTCTCAGTGATGAATTATTACATTGTCTGATGAGGTAGATCAAACACCCTTCAGGCAGTGGTTATCGTCCAGTGTGGAGGAGGCTGCTGCTGATTTGGGCAGTTCTGCTTGAATACGGCACACAGAATTCCTGTTTTTACAGTTGAGCTTCTTGTTAGTTACTAGTATGAAGGATAACATTCAGTCCCTTGAATCTTAACTAACAATCACTGGCTGCAGACAGGAAAAAAAAAATCGGAATGTTGTTTTTGAATGTGCTAAAAAAGAAGAAAGAAAACAGTTTCTAATGGGGTCCTATGTGCCTTGTTGCCAGAGTGATGCCATAT